>NC_041363.1:25818676-25941176 GCF_900634415.1 Cottoperca gobio | reverse complement strand
AGGGCATCATGGGAAGGAGAGGACTCCAACAGGAAGCTCTGAAAGCAAGCGGCCGTTCGGGGCGTTCCGCTCCATCATGGAGACACTGAGCGGAAACACAAACCACAACAACAACAACAACAACAACAACAGTGGTGTTCAGTCAGGCTCCACCTGTCAGAACTCACCTGGCAGGAAGTCGGAGACTAAAGGCATCCCAGGAGGAGGAGGGGCCAAGGGCAAGAGCAAAACCAGTAACGTTTAACTCAGTAGTGCCTCCAGAAGGGCAGAGAGCACATAACAAACAGCAAGCAGCCAACATGAGAAATGTATAGTGACGTGTTCACACTCCAAACTGAGCCCAAATGTGCAGATATCAGCAGAACTTACTGTTTCCAATGGTAGCAGAGATACTGTATCTCCGATGTCCATCGAGGACAAACGCCCATAAATCTACTTAGAAATCACATTTCAAAATAACCAAACTAGAAACAAAAATCGAAGCTAAAAACAGTGTTTAGATGTATCCCACGGCTACGTCACTGACCTTCTGCCAACATTATACTTCCTGTTTTACAAAGTATCATGGGAACTATAGTGCCGAAACTAAACGCATATTAATCATGAATAAAAAGGAAACATCCCTGACATTATACATCCATCATCAGTACGTTGTTTGACTGAACTAAGGCAAAGAACGATATATATACATACAACCAAGTATGTTTATTACATCCCTGCAACAATGACACTCTCCTTCATTGAGATATTTAGTGTTGAAAGACCGACAACAACAAATGTATCTCAAATAATTCAAAGGTTTTTACTTGAAATGGATTGAAAACCAAGGACAGTAAATTACAACAGGATACAAGAAACACCAAACACTTCATAGTTTTACAACTCAATAATATAAAACAGCTGGAGTGGACTGGAGTGTGATTTAAAATGACCAACCACCTGTGCTCCCTGGAAGATAACACTAAAGTTGTATCTGCAGCTACAGTTTGTTCATTTGGTCCCAACCGCAGCTGGGAAAAGCTGACTTTGCTTTATTTTAGTCACATCAGCTGATTACAAGCGGAGCAGGTCCAGTAAACTAACACTTTGTTTACTGGACCGAGTATTTACGAGCTGTGGTCCTGCCAGTTTGTCCCCTTTAATAGAGGAGACTTCATGAGTTTGTATAACAAGTCAAATAGTTAAAGTGACTTTCACACAATCAATAAAGAGTTCTGATGTTTGTCTTGACTCTGGGTAAGAAAAGTCAACATCTGTTCTCTTTTACCCATAATCCCTCACATTACTACCACACACACTTAGTTATTACTAAATTAGTCTGTAAATTACGTTTTATTGAAGAAATAATCTTTACTGAAGGTCAACTAACGACCTTTTCTGGATCCTTTAAACAGCATCTCAGAGTTTGCTTGTTATGTGTCATCTCCACAAAACCCATTCAACACATCGTGGGTTAAGATTATTTTCCCAAGGTTAGGTATTCACAATAGTTTTAAGACTTGCTTGCCGTACATCTCTCATGTTCTTTGCCTCTGACGTTTGACGTTTGAGGGTTTTTGTTCAGTTGAAGGACTGAAAGACAGAAACTCTGTTCTCGTCTGTTTTCTTGTTCACGTGTATTCGATGGCGTTATTCAGAGAATCACTACGACGTGAAGAAGAAGAAGAAGCTGTGTGTGTTTAATGATCCCCATGCAGACGGACTGAAGGAAGTTTATTTGAGTATTAATCAGCGACCTGCAGAAACCTCACATTTCCATCATACAACTTGTCAAACATTTTTAGTTTTGTCACATTTAGTTTAAACATCAAAGAGTTCATTGGTCTGCTAAAACTAAAAAGTGTCAAATCTTTTCTCAAGGTTTCTGTATCTGCCACTCTGTTGTGTACTCGGAACTACACTAAAGATGAAGTATTAGTATTTATGTTTATGCACACAGTTATATGTTTTACAATTTAGAAAATGTGGTTATAATCACACACGTGGTTAACGTGCACCAGCACAACACATAGT
Source organism: Cottoperca gobio (assembly GCF_900634415.1). Lineage (NCBI taxonomy): Eukaryota > Metazoa > Chordata > Actinopteri > Perciformes > Bovichtidae > Cottoperca > Cottoperca gobio. The sequence continues at coordinate 25,939,163 of NC_041363.1, read as the reverse complement.
TTTAAAACCACTGTATATAAAAGTAGTATTTAACTATTATTTCTTTCTTTTTTAAATGTTATCTTCATGGTTATTATCTATGCAGTATCTCTGGCATGAAGTAGACAGTGTGTAGTTGTGTGACGTGTTTGAGACGGGGAGGTTTAAGGATGCACCTTCCACTGCGGCTGACGACGATCGTACGAACTTAAAGAGAACGACGTGGAAACTGTTTCACCTCCGGAGATTTCAACTCCTGACAAAACTAGAAGTCTGAGGCTGTGATCTGTGATCTGTGATCTGTGTTCAAATACGTGTGGCACTGCGTGGTGAGTGTATGCATTGAAATATAACAAACATGTTTTTATGGCTCTTTGCTCTTCCTCATGACATGTCTCCTTACTGCAGGTTCAAGCATTCAGCACAGGAACAAGTCAGAAGCACAAACAATAACACAGAAGGACAGGGGATTTTATTAGATCATATTTCTTAAATCATTTACTTTAGCTTTAGAAGTGTTTCCACGTGCACGTGGTTCAGTTGTCATCCACTGATCAAACCCATTCTCCAGACACTGCTGCCTCTAGCAGCCTCAAGAGGCAGCAGTGTTCATTACACCTCACAGTTTACAGTCATTCAATATTAAAAATAAAAAGGTCATGGGGTTCACTAGGAATCCTCCAGCAGGAATATCCACGTCCAATTTCAGGGAAATTTGGCCATAAATTGTTAGAAGATTCAGTCACATGATCTGTTTCACGTGTGTTCAGTTCTTACAGCCGTAACGAAGCATAAATCCTCCTGCATGTAATTACAGTTATATTGTGTGAACACAGATCTCAGCCTCGCCTTCTACTTTGCAGCTGTGGGAGAAACCGGATCACGTCCGCCATGTTTTTTGATTCAAGTTGACGTTGAAACAAATCCTGTTTGTGGTTCTGATGCAGCAGAATGTTTCTCATCAGTTTCTACGTCTGTAGTTTGCATCAGTGAGATTCTGCTGGGCCGCTTACTCATCTGTTTACACAGATTTGTTTGTAGGTTTACACTCTTTGGCTGATGTGGTTCTTGGTGGTGGATGTTCTTGAGGCGGTGGAGTCTGAGAGGATTTACCTGCATCCAGTCTGCTGATTCTGACTTGTTAAAGGAACAGTCCGACACGAAAAGGTTAGCAGCTTCCTCTCTTAGTCCAGTACAGGTGCAATACAACTTAACTGTAGGTCAATGGATAGAGCAAGTAGTGGACCGAGGTGTCCACATACTTTTGGCCACATAGTGTATATCTGTACTGAAGATAAAACTCGTATCAATCCTCATCCTTTGGTAACGTTACTGTTCCTTAAACCACTGGTACTGGAAATACATTTTAAAAATGGGTATGGTTATTAAATGAAAGCCTAACTTTTGTTTTGTAAGTGTTCTAATGTCAGAGACTGGAACCAACTCACATTCTAGTGATTCCAGTAAGCGTTATATTTCCAGTACATTTCAATGTGTAGGAACAGCAACACGTATACAGTGACCAGGTTTTAATGTCTTTACTTTATATATCTAATTGTTTCCTTCCTTAAAGTTTCCTGTAAACAACTCATTTGTTCCGTTAAAGGTCAAATATAGGTCATGCTTAAAATGACAGTTAATTGCTGATATAACTTTTACTCAGCAGAACAAACCTTTTGTCTGACTTAGGGAATATAATAATGCATTTTCCAATAATTTAATAATATGTATAAATATTAACTTGGTTTTAAATGTAATTCTAAACTCAACATAATCCTGCATATATTTCCCTTTTATAGTTTGTAAGTGCTTTCCTAAAGAAATTATTAGGACATATTCGCAAAAAGTGTTTTTTGAGGTTGGCTTGAGTTGCCAGGGAAATTGTCCAGACTCCACCGAGCCAAGATCGCTGCCCAAACAAGCAGCTCTGTGGGCTGGTTGTCGATGAGATTGTTTCTGAAATGCAGTTTATTTTAGTGTTTTCATCGTCCAAGACGAAGGAAAGCAGCTCAGCGTCGTCCCAGCAGAGCACACAAACTGAACTCTTCCTGTTTGTTGTCTTTTTAATGAACTCTTCAGACGGACAGTTTTGCTGCATCCACTCACATTTACTCTCAATGCAACAAAAAAAGAAGAAATAAAATGAGACGCAATATCAGAGACTGTTGGAGATGTCTGATCCGAATTCTTTTCTTTCTTTTTACTAACCAGCGTGTACAGAGACCGACGGACTCTCATTGAAGCTGTTGTGAAGACAAACTCAAATAAACTGTTTTAAACTGAAGATGTTTGATAAGAGCTTCGTGATTGGGGCAATGTTTCCTTCTTTGTTATTTGACATTAAAGCAGCGTTCAGGTGTTTTTGCACGACTTCATTCTGCTGCTTGCTTTTCTATCATTACACAATAATTACTTTATCCTGTCAAACTAAAATCCCTTTAAACTTTACATCATTTTCAAAAACATATGCTTTTAATGCATTTTTCCTTCCTGCAGGAAGCCTTTGGTCTTTAGTTCATTTCTTTGAGAACAAACTAGCAAAGACTTGAAACTTATTTCTGTCAGTATTGCAGTATTGTTCTTGAGTCAGAACACAGTAGACGTACTTGATAGCTGTATTGGAATCGTGTGGTTCAGTTCAAAGACTCAGTGAAGACTCTGCTCTTTGGTTCCTGATGTTGTTTTACTGCCTCGGTCTTCAGTCTCAAGTTCAGTCTGTTCAGAACTTACGTTATTGAGCGCTAGTTGGAAAAAATATACCAACGGATTTTATTAACGTACAAAAATTACGCCATGGTCAACAAAAAGGAATATCAGTATCGGCGCATTATAACTTGTTTAGGACTTTAGGACATGACTTGGGACTTGAGACTGACGTGTGACCAACCTCTGTGTCGAGCACAACTGAGCCGCTTCAGACAAGACAAACGTGTGATGTCGGTTCATATTATCTTCAGATAGGAGTCAACTCCTAAACGAGAAGTGAACGATCAACCAAGACATCAGATCTGAGAGTTGAAGCCAAGTTTTGTGAACTTCAAGCTCTTTCAGTAATGACTGAAGCTGTCTGAACTTGCCCTCTGCAGGTCCCTGGACCCCACTTTTGACCACCGCTGATCGAGATGGATGTCGTGTGCGAATTGTGCTCTCTGGTAATTTAATGGACGATACATAACGGAGCCTATATTTGTTTCTGTACGCTTCAGCGGCATCAAAAACAGTCACTTAACGGGGCAGGATTTATGGTGTTTGGGTAGCAAATTGGCCTTTGATGGTTCCCACGCAGGGTCGGCTGCTTCCCAACGGAGACTAATGGGGTTTGCTCTAATAGCGTCCCTCAATCATCGCTGCGAATATGAAACATGAGCTCACCGGCTCACAATTAGCCAAACAACACAGAGAGAAACAAGGACATGAAATGTGAAGATGGCAGGATTTATCAGGAACGCTCCTCGCCAGTCCATGTAACAAAAAACAAGAGCTATTTGTATTCTTTTTTCCCCACCCTCTCTCATCCTCTTTCCTCCCTTTCCTTCAGAGGGGTAGGGGAGTGGGGGGGGAGGTGAAGTTAAACTGATAAATTAGACCTCATTTATTGGACAACAGTTTGAGTCGATACCCAGGGGCCTCTGCTCTGCAGCGTGGACGAGGCTCCAGAGCCGCTAATTGGTTGGCTGTGTGTGTGTGTGTGTGTGGGGGGGGGGGGGGATTGGTGAGGGTGGCAGATGTTTATGGGGGTGGGCGGGACGAGTGGTGCGTTTGGCCGCTGCTGATACTCACACACACACAGAGGCGGTTGTCTGGCGGCGGACGTACGCGGCACACGCCACGAAAACGGACGAGACAAGCGCTTGACTTGACAGCCGGGCGGAGGAGTGGAGAGGGGGAGTGGAGGAGTCATGTATAGATTTTTGTGTCTGTTGTTTTGGCTTATTTGTGTGCTTCTTTTACTCAGTCAATCAAATTTAATTGACACCGCTGGGCTGGGGCCGGGGGCCCCGCGGCATGCTGGGATGACAGGCCTTTATTGCCAAAGAGAGGAGAGGAGGTTCTTCTGCCTGTGAAGGATGGAGGTGGGGGGGGGTGACAATTCCTCAGCCCGTCAACAGCATTAATTGATGTAACAACAGTGATGATGGATACTAATAAATACAACCTTTAAGAAAAAGGTAATTATATGGCGTCCTGTGTGATTCCAGAGCGGCTGATAAACACCATTCATCTTCCACAGAGGTCTTCTGACGGACACGAGGCGTCGTTAACATGCAGATCCAACCCAACATTTGCATTTCGGCCTCAACAACAAGACACAAACAGTTTGTTTTCTAACAAAGGGCCAAACTCGGCTCATGATGTTCTTCATCAGGACAGAGAACTTCACTGACCTCACAGAGAGCGTCCAGTCCAGTTACAAGACGTTGAAACAGGATTCATCCAGAAACACACATCTGTGTGGTGAAAGAACAGCCTCCATCATCAGGCACAAGACCTGAGCTACAGCTCTAAGTATCAGAACCCAGTCTGTGCCCACGGCTTTAAGACCCGACTGAATCCAACTGGCAGCGCCAAAACTTAAGCTCCGAGTCCAACCTGAGACCACAAGCTTTTTCTTTTGCTTCATCGCGTCATCATGATCGTTAGTGTTATCCTTCTGCAATGAGCTACAAAAACGTCCACGTAGAGAAGGGTGTTGTGGGTAATATTAGGTTGCAGAGGCTACAACATGTTAAACAATCTGACTGGTGGATCCAACTCCTGCTCCAACCAAAAAAACATCTAAATGTTATTCTTCAAATCCGTTCAAATATATATTTTTAAACTGACACAAAAGCCTCATTATGACGCCTGTGCACATTTGCCCATGTGAAGCCTGAAGAAGAATGATGTAACACATCACTACTTTGAATGTGTGTCTTCCCACCAAGCTTTGTGCATTTACTTGCAACACATCGTGCAGATAAGAGACACATTTCTTTAAAAACACTTTGTGACGTCTCCATGTCCCCGGACAAAGTGACAGAGGTATAATTATGGATCAAAAAGACAGTGAAAACAACAAAAACAACATAAGATGATAAGTTGTAATAAACCTAAAGACTTTCCGAACTGACGGTGTTCCCTCAGGTTGTGATGTCGTTGACATTGTCAGCGCACAAAATGGAAAAACTAATTAAACTGCAGCTAAGCAACAGAAATCAAAGCCATGTGTTGCTTTCACTTTAATGTGTTTCAGAAAGGAACTGGTGTGTGTGTGTGTGTGTGTGTGTGTGTGTGTGTGTGTGTGTGTGTGTGTGTGTGTGTGTGTGTGTGTGTGTGTGTGCAGGTTCCCCGTCACAAAGAGAAACTCTTAACCAGCTCTTCACTGAAGTGTCTAAATGAAAGCTGCTTAAAGGCTCCATCAGCAGGTTTGTATCTGTGATTACAGGAGTATTCACATGTCAGTGAACAGTAGACACTTCAGATGAAGAAAGTTTCAACATTGAAGATAATCAGAAAATATTAAGAACTTAGTTTTAGCCGGTGTTCATGAATAAAAACACCTGATTTGAGTTTTAGTGGCGGCAAAGCTTGTAAGTAGTTTTGGTATTTTAGTGAGTTTTATTGCGTGTCTGTGTTCAGACTTCAGAAATCATTTGAATTCATATTACTGAGAACAAAGTGACAACACAATCATTTATTACATCAACAGGTTTTATTATTTCTATTCATGTTATAATGTGACAGTCGTGCGTGTTAGTGAATATTATATATATATATATATATATTATAAGATATTATATTATATATATATATATATATATATATATATATATATATATATATAATATAATATATTATATTATGAACACGATATTTATAACAGATAACATCGATACTCAGACATCTCTTTCCGGAGCTTTCTGTTTCATCATCTGCATACATTTATTCTGCACTAAATATTGATCCAAGGCCACACGAACTTTGCAAACTGCTCTAAAAACACAGTAAAGCGAGCCATTCTTCATTTAACCTCCAGCTTTCTGTTGCTGTATTTCTGTAAGTGAATCAATCATTACCACGTCCATTTCTCATGAAGCTTTGCTGTATATATACATATATATGTATGTATATAAACGCTATTTATGTTCTTGTTGGGAACAAAGAAATAACTTTAATATAAAGAAAACACTGGTTTAAGTCAAGATAATGGGAGAGAGGAGCTCTGTCATGTTTTTGTGTCAGAATTTGAAATTGGGGCAATTTGTTAATTGAATAAATGATCAAATGTAATTATTAACCACTTAGCATAAAGAATCCAAAAACATTAAAACAAGTCAAATATGCTCAATGTATATTTGATTATTTTTTACCTACATTTTCTTCTCAGTATATTAGTCAGCTGCTTCAGTTGTATATTTATTTCCTCACTTTTCATTCATATATTTTTACTCAATCAACACTTCACATGCCGTAATTGTGAGCTGTATTTTTTTTTATTCTGTTACAAAGTGATTCACACGAGGCTGCATATGAAAAACAAATGGAGAACTTACAGATAACAAGAGATGATTCCAATTCCAGTCATTTAAGATAAAAGTAATACATATTAAAATAAAAGTAAAATAAATTATTAAAGAGTCAAATAAATTGATAAATTGAAAAAAATGTAATAAAAGATTTAACAGATGATACTGACTTGGCGTCATCATCCATTTGCTGCAACCTAATCGGGATGTTTCATTATGAAACGCTTCCTTGGTCAGTGCTGCTGTGTGCTGGTCTGTAGTTCCCCTGCAGGAGCAGCCGGGGGCAGCATCGCAGTTGTTAACGCGCGGCAGCAGAAACAAACAGACCTCCAGCAGCAGCACTTCTGCTCTTCAGCAGCCGTTTGGCATTTAGCTCCTCTGTCACGCAGTCGATTTTGTTGATTCTGAGCATGAAAACAGCAGCGGTACCTTGTTAAAGTGTTTGTTTGGCCTTCAGACTGTTTGTCCCCGGAGGACCGACTCACTGGGAGCACATATCATGAATAACCTGCAGTAAACTGCTGTCTTATTTTAATTTGCCTCAGTAATTGACAGTGGGCTCAGTTTCCTTGTGAGTGCAGAAGCAGTTTGTGACCCCGGAGACGAGGACCTTTGTTGATGATGTTCTGGAAAATGTCAGAAACACTCAAGCGGTAAACTCAAAGAGATGATTGATTTTTATTCTCCCCAATTTCTTAAAAGTTGTTGTTTGTGTGGACGCAACAGCTTCGCTCTCATACAGACCTGAAGTAACATCTCGTTTACATTTCTGAACTCAGACACAGAAACACGTAAAGTCTGTAAAACACAGACTTTGTATTTCTTAAAAATGACCCAGTGGCATCAGAAACAAGAGAACTATCAGATATGATTTCAACACTTCAAGGTGTCTGTATACAGTTCATCCTCAGATGGATGGATACTGACTACATGAGTGTGGGCTCTTTGTTGTATTGGTTAGAGATGCAGCAGAAGAAGTCCTCTCCATAAAAATACAACGAGGTGTAAATGGCGTTTTATTTTTAACTCAAAGCAATCTTCCATAAAGTTAAATATTATCAGTTACTTTGCATTTGTCTTTTTTTGGCTGGCTGAATGAACTATTTAAAATTACTTTAATTCTACACAAAGTGAAATTTGTATTAAATCATCTTTATGGCTCCTTAAATAAATAAATAATATATGTATATATATATATATATATATATATATATATATATATATATATATATATATATATATACACACTCTTTAACACACTCTTTAACTGCTGGGATTAGGAGACTTAAAGGACAGAAACAATGGATCACACAAACCTTCCTCCTGATGTGTATTGCTGATGTTTGATGTTGCTAAAATCTTTTCTAATTTAGTTAGAAAAAGAAATTGTTATAATGTCCCAACATTGCCAGAAACTTCTCTGTCTTATCATTTCTGTTCCAGAATAGAATCCAAATAACATTCTTTTCTTAAAACAGGTAAAACAAAAAGAAGATCTTGAAACATGAAAGAGTAACGCAGGTCCGGTGTAACGGAATCAGAATCATAAATACTGTAAAAAAAAAAAAGATAAATAAAACGACATATTTTTATTGGAAACTATTTGAAATAATGTTCCTGCAGAAAGAAACTTTTTTCACGATAAACCCAATATACCAAATGACCAACAGCTGGTTTTTAACATGTTAAGTGTTTCCTTTGAATAGACGTAAAGACGACAGCAGGGACCCGCATGTCATGAAGTTTGGGAGCAGAGAGTTACTGTTTAGTGGGAGACGACAGCAAAGACTCAAACCTCTGATCGCTCATTCTCTCTCCGTCTGTTATCTCCTCCTCAATGAAATAATAGTCAAATAAAACTCCCTCATTTTGCTGAGGGGTCCCCCGGGAGCCTCTTGAGGGCCCCTGAGGGTCCCCAGACCCCACTTTGGGAGCGGTCGGTCGGGCCCACGTTTACAGGCTGCGGTAATGATGCTTGTTTGTCCAGCGGTCTGTAAATCACACCGCCATTAGAGCTGTCACAGGATCCACTGGAGACACAGCAGACCATCACTAATACCCCGAACCCTGGAGACGCTCCCCACCGGATCTATAACGCCAGCCCAACAAAACAAAAAACACTACAGTGAGGCTGCAGAGGAGATAAAAGTAGTTTTAAAAGAATACAGACCATCTTTAACAGAAGCCTCTGGAGCTACTAGATCATTTAGGATTTAAACGTAAAGGGAGCTTTGAAACTGAGACGTTACTAAAACACATGTCATTTAAATAATTGAATCTGTCTGGACTCCGCTGTGGGATGGAAAGATATCCATATACAGTAACTCACATCCTGAGAAAGTGTTGACTAACAGCGTTACTAATAAGGGTAATCAGCAGAGACCCCGCACTGACTTCAGATATGATCTGCACAGTTGGATGAAAATGTAAATAAAATGTTCAAATTAATAATCAGAAACTTTCCACAGACCTGCATCTTTAGCCTAAAGATCTTGATGGTATGTCTGTACCAAATATCATTATTTCATTGATGATGATTTCACATGGGCTCAATATCTGCTGAATTGTTGCCTTGCCTGCTTTATATATATATAATAATAAAGATAATAATACAGTTTCTTAACAAGGTTACGAAGTGCTTTACAAAAAACTAAACCAAAACAACAATAAAAGAAAATACAGAGAACAGATGGATCATAAAAGCGCTGATGATAAAATAAAGTTTTACAAAAAGAAAATGTTTTGCAACGTATGTATCTGTTACTGACCTGCAGCTTTATACAACAAAATGACCCAAAACCTAAAACATTGTCTGGTTTTGTCATGTTATTTTTTTTACTAATTTACTTTTCTGCTTTTCTGCTTGTTTTCATTCAGAAAACACCTCCTCAATCTCAGGACTGAATCCTCCTGCTAAGTGGCTCTGATTCCTCCAACAACCACCAGCTCTCCTCCAGCCTCAGCAGCGTGTTGTCTTTATTCTCTGCAGCCTTCTTCATTCATTACAGAAGCTTTACTGGGAGATGAGCAGCTTTTATTGGCACGGCTGCCTGTAAAATCACTCAGACCCGGCCGAGAGACTAACCTTTAAACTGAGGGAGGGAGAGGGAGAGAGGGAGAGGGAGAGGAGAGGGAGAGGGAAAGGGAGAAGAGAGGAGAGGAGAGGAGAGGAGAGGGAGAGGGAGAGGGAGAGGAGAGGGAGAGCAGAGGAGAGGGAGAGGAGAGGAGAGGGAGAGGGAGAGGAGAGGGAGAGCAGAGGAGAGGGAGAGGAGAGGAGAGGGAGAGGGAGAGGAGAGGGAGCGCAGAGGAGAGGGAGAGGAGAGGAGAGGGAGAGGAGAGGAGAGGAGAGGGAGAGGGAGAGGGAGGGGAGAGGAGAGGGAGAGAGAGGAGAGGGAGAGGAGAGGGAGAGCAGAGGAGAGGGAGAGGAGAGGAGAGGAGAGGAGAGGAGAGGGAGAGGGAGAGGGATAGGAGAGGGAGAGCAGAGGGAGAGGGAGAGGAGAGGGAGAGGGAGAGGGAGAGGGGAGGGAGAGCAGAGGGAGAGGGAGAGGAGAGGAGAGGAGAGAGAGAGAGAGAGGAGAGGGAGAGAGAGAGAGAGGGAGAGGGAGAGGAGAGAGGAGAGGGAGAGGAAGGGGAGAGAGAGAGGAGAGGGAGAGGGAGAGGAGAGGAGAGGGAGAGAGAGAGGAGAGGAGAGGGAGAGAGAGAGAGAGAGAGAGGAGAGGGAGAGAGAGAGGAGAGGGAGAGGAAGGGGAGAGAGAGAGGAGAGGGAGAGGGAGAGGAGAGGAGAGGGAGAGGGAGAGGGAGAGGAGAGTAGAGGGAGAGGAGAGGGAGAGGGAGAGGTAGAGGAGAGGAGAGGGAGAGGGAGAGGGAGAGAGCCCATTAATACACACTCTGTCATTATTTCACACACAGGACTGCAGATAGACACATTTTCAGCAATGTTTGTGTGTGTTTTGATATATATTGGGAAGCGACGGCTCCTTTAACCTCGCCCATCGACCGCCCAGCGCTCCCATTAAGGCTGACTGGGATGTCCACAGGGAGAGAGAATGTGTGTGTGTGTGGCTTCAGAGGGGCATCTTTAAAAGGCAGGAGGTTGCTTCTTGGAGTGTTTATGGGCTGATACCTCCCTCTGAGTGTTGGTGTGTGCAGACTATTTATATTGAAGTGAGTACTGTAAGAGCAGCTCATTCAGAACATAACTATCACTGTCACTGTGTGTGAGCTGGAGTCAGGACGTGGTTAGCCTAGCTTAGCATAAAGACTGGAAGCAGGGGGAAAGTTAGCATGGCTCATGGGACATGGGAAGTAGGATTTACAGATAAATTGGTAAAAAAAAAATTATAATTAACCAAATGCCTCTCGCAATGACTTCAGGCAGACCCGGATAGTGAAAAGAATTCATTTCATAAATGTCATTCAGAGGGGCACTAAGAAAAGTCTTAATGTTAGCATGCTATCGTGGTAAATGTTACACAAGGAAGTATTCAGATCCTTTAATTAAAAAAAAAAAAAAAAAACCTTCAAAATGATTTAGAGTAAAAGCAGCAAATTGTCACATTTGTAAAGCTGGAATCACAAAATACTTTCCACATGAAAAATGACTTCAAACAATCGGAATAGTTTTTTTCGTCAGACGAATAATTAATGAATCAACTAATCGTTAACTGTTGGAGTTTAATTTATAACAAAACATCCTTTATTCATTCATTTTATAAACTGTTCATACGTTTTGTGTAAAAATCTTATATAATCTGAAAAGTAACTAAAGCTGTCAGATAAATGTAGCAGAAAGTACAATGTTCACCTCTGACATGTAATGAAGTACATAGAAGTAAAGTTGTTGAAAATTAAATACGTAAATGTTTAGCATTATAACTATTAGCGGCCTGGAAATAAAAACTTAACACTTATCTCAAAAACAGTCAAGTATGAAAGTAAACATTTTTATATATTCTTTAATACATTCTTATCCTCATCACAATGACAACCTTTTCATTATCAGTTCATTTTATTTTGGCAAACTTCTTGTTTAGCTGCATGTGATAAGAACAACAAACACGGATTAGTTCCATTTAAAGAAAATGAAAGAGTAAAACAAAATGCCCCTCAGGTGAGTTTCAACATGGTGACTGTTGCATGCTCTCAGTCGCTGCAACATGATGAATCATATGTATTCTTTAATCAACTTGTCGGTTGTATCCTGCACAAAAACATTGATTGAGAAACCACATCTGTTAAACATAAGTCTTTTTTTGAATGGCAGAGTCTGGTTGAAGTTTCTCCGTCACTTCCCCGGGCAGAAGGGGCAGGAGTTGTTCTTGCTGGACTGCAGCCACACTCTGATGCAGTCTTTGTGGATGGTGTGGGAGCAGCTCAGTGGGTGTCGGCTCTCTGGATCCACGTGGTTCTGGCACATCAGGCAGAGTTTACGAGCCCCGACTGTCTGACCTCCAACTGCCGCCGCCGCTCTCTGCGGGGGAGGTGTCGGCCTCTGGATGGGGCCTGGGGGTGCGGGCCGGCTGATGGGCCCCGGGGCCGACCTCTCCTTCTGTACCAGCTTGAAGCCGACCTGCTCGATGACATCCTCCATGGACATGCCGGCCAGCGTGCCGCGGGAGCTCTTCACCTGCTGGAGCAGCAACATCAGCTGAGCCCTGTTGCATTGCGGGAACCGATTCCCGAGCTTCTCCAGGACTTTGTCGAGTTTACCGGCGGGGGCAGAGGCAGCAGCGGGGGGAGGCGGGGAAGGAACTACAGGGTGGATAGGCTGAACAGGAGGGGACGGGGAGAGACTGGGAGGGGGAGTCCCCCTCATTGGAGCTCTGATATGGGGCTGGAAGTGAGGCGGAGGTAGGTGGAGAGGCTGGTGCTGCGGTGGGAGGGGGAGAGGAGGTTGGAACGGGTGTGGAGGTGGTGGGTGTTGGTAGTGGTGGCGGGTACTGGGGGGGGTGAGGGGTGAGGTACTGTGGCTGGTAATAGTGTGGGAGTCTCTGGGGAGGGAAGGGTCGGTTCACTGCGATTGGAGGAGGAGGCATGAACTGGGGACGGACCAGTGACTGCATCACCTGATTGAATCTCAGGTCAGCCTGCGGGAGGAAGGAAGAGCTGGTAAACACGAGGAAAGGTTAAGTAACTGACCAGAACTTGGAGGACTGGCATGTCACTTCAACCAGAATAGCTGGTCCACCTTAAAAATGTGAGTCCACATTAAGTGAGCCGTGATGTTGCCAGATGTTTCGTCACGAACACGGCGGGCCACCGGGCTTGTAATACACTGACCGAGTAGCCAAGCAGACACACAGCTGACTCAGACTTACTGGGTGCATGTGTCCACGACAGAGCATGCAACATCGTGGCTGCCGACTCGGGTATAGTTGCAGCTAGGTGGCTTCTTGTTATGCCCTTGAACCAGGACAGCACCCCTACATACAGTATAAGGACCTAATGTAGTTGTTTAACCGTCGGCTATCTGTCAGAAAATTCATTCTAAATTAGCATCCCTAGTTGCATGCCACTCTTTCTGGGTGTGGATGAATGAACGTTAGTTATGATGGATCAGGGGTTGTATTGGGCACATAGATCACTGCTTTTGTTAATGGAGACCGGTGACTTTGAAGAGACCATAGATAACGGATTTAGTTCCCGTCAGACAGGTAAAGCGGTTTAAATATACTAAATATAGTAAAGTATATTACTGATATTGAGTTTTCTTAGGTGGTTCAAATTAAAGCATACATTTCCCAAGTCCAGCTGAAATGTGCTTTTTAAATCTGTTGTAAATCGAGTATCTTGTCCACAAAGTCGTTCTTTGTTGTTCTTATGGAAGTTAAAGGAACATATTGTGAGTCACTTTGAAGAAAAGCAGATACACTGGTTGACAAATGTATACTTTCTGGCGGTATATCATCATGTACAACATAATAACATTCAGTATCTCGCTCCACTGATCCAGTAAAGCTGTGTAATGTTCGCACTGTGTGAAATATTCCTTTCTCACAACATGCTCATGCCGATGAGTAGGTTAGAGCCCAGGTAAAGAAATGATTCAACTCCATTCGTTTAAGAATATATGACATTCCATTTACAAATACCCTCTTACCATAGGGACCTGCGGCAGAGACGGTACGTTGATCCTGGGGAGGGACTCCAACTCTCGACCCTGCTGGAGCTGCTGCACAACCTCCTGAAAGCGGCTCTGGAGCTCGGCCTGGCTCCTCCGGACCAGCTCTTCCTTCTTCTCCCACTTCTGCCTCTCCTGAGGGTACTGCTGCGGGAACTCCACCTTGAGAGTGTTCAGGTACTGACCCACCTGGGACAGGTAGCCACAAGGTCAACATCAGAGCGGCTGCAGGGCTCTGCAGTTATTGTATCAGATGAAAGCTGATGTCTGTACCTCTCTCAGCCAGGCCTCGATGCGAGCCATGGCGACCTCTCTCTGCTTCTCCACAGCGGCGATCTCGTCCTGCAAGGCCAGCAGCTCGGCCTCCTGCGCCTCCTTCCTCACTCGCTCCATCTCCTGCCTTAGCTCGTCCAGCTCCTCCTGCCACCTCTGCTGCTCCTCGCACTGCTCTTCCGTGAGAGCCTTTAGCTTCCTCTCGTTCTCCTCCATCTCCTTGGCCAGCCTATTAGAGGAGGAAGAGAGACGAGGACGAGTGTGAGGGGGAGTTCTCGGCTTTCTGGGGATGTTTTTAGATGGGACTAACATGGGACTGTTTTCTTATCTCCCTCCCACCATCAAACATTCTGATCATGCATACACGCTCAGCCGCACACAGCAGAGTTCATCATTAAAATAAAAATGTTGTATTTTCCCCCCATTGGTTTCATGATATTTAAACAGAAATGGGAACAGAAGTTTTACTGTAATCCTGCTGACATACAAGAACACACACAGAGCTACAGAGCCGGACGCTTCCCTCATGAGCTGGTAGAGACCAAACACAGACTAACAGAGAGAATGTTGCATTTATCAGGTGGACACAAAGACGATAATGTTTGCCTGTCATCAGTGAAGTTACATTAGAGATAGAGAAACAGAGTTGTGTGGTATGCACCTCAAAGCACCACGACACTTATAATAATATAAGAACTGAACCACCTCGTCACAGGCCTCTAAAGAAACGATGATGAGCTGAAGTCATGAAGCGCACTTATTATCCTCGTGTCATGTTTTTGAAGCCTTTGTTTAAATGAATTAGTACTCTGGTTAATTAAATACCATATTATTCGCATGATAATAAAACAGGTTTATTCACAGTAGGTTCAAAATCTACTTAATCCGGTGGAGCTCTCTTCCCTCCGGGGCTGTTGGTGTGTCCACTCGGATAAACTAAGCGCACCTTCACGGTTCAGTCATGTGAAAAGTTTTTTTTAAATATATAAATCTTGTTTTCTTCCAGTCTGCAGACTTGAACATCAACTCAGTACGACAAACAAGAGCAGGAGAGAGTAGAAAGTACTTTATTAGAGCGTCTGTTGAAGCTGTCACCACACAAATTCATCCTCTCTGTCAGGAAGGAACACACACACACACACACACACACACACACACACACACACACACACACACACACACACACACACACACTGTTTTTGTCACGTCAGCACTCTGCATTTCATTCCTGGTGATGATTGTCTTCCTTTAGTGTCACGACAGCATTCTTCAATGACTTGTGTGTGTGCGTGCGTGTGTGCTTGTCATCCACTTCCCTTGTGTGTGTTCATGGCTGACGTGCTGCTTCACTGGCCAATAAACAATATGAAGGATGTTAAACACTCGCACAGTCAGTCAGGGCACTTAAAGGTGGACTGGGGTTAAGTGGAGTATTTAATAACCTTTCCACTCCGCCTGTTTCCTCCTTTAGGGTCTCAGTTTGCAGGATTATGAAGCGGACTCTCTTCTATTATCAATATACACTCTTTATCCAGTTTATTAGGTACACACAGCTTAATCTAATGCAACAGTCCTGCAAAACATTCTCCCTCCATGGATGATGTAACCTCAGTTTGTTGATTCTTGACTTTAGTTGTAAGTGCTGCTGTTGAATTGTATTGCTTTACACTACGAGGTCTGTCTTATATTATATGGTCCAATAAGCCACCAGTGCGACCCCTGAATGCAGTTGCACCTTTTTGTGTTTTGTTAATGTCAGCGTTATTCATCACTGACATGAACTTCCTCTGTGGTGTCCTCATGTTCCCTTTTCACAAAGCTATTTCCTGCAGAGGATTTAGCCACGCTAACTGTGTTTTTAATACATTAAGCTTTAATTGTTTCCATCTCCACATTTGCTCTTGTGTTTTAAGTCCTTGCTGTAGTAGAAGTTCATAACGTTTCTGACCTGGACTTTGGCCTGAGTGGTCGGTCGAGCTCTTAGATGTCACTGGTTGCTGCAGAAGGGGAGAAGGGAAATGTTGTGTTAGTTGTGGGTTTCTTTTAGATTCTTTGTGCTTTGTTTCTTTAGTCTTCTTTTTCCACATGCCAAAATGTTTGACACGACACAGAAATACAAAAATAATGAATACATTTAGCTTTTCCCATTTTAATTATATGAGATGTAGACGTTAAAGTTGGCCAGTAAGAGATTTACAATGTTTGTAATTTGATATACAACTTTAAACGTGTCATAAATGCTAATCATTGAATCCAAATTGCAGTTAGAGCTTCATAGGTGTGTGTCCGTGTGTGTGTCTGTGTGTGTGTCTGTGTGTGTGTCTGTGTGTGTGTGTGTCCGTGTGTGTGTCTGTGTGTGTGTCTGTGTGTGTGTGTGTGTGTCCGTGTGTGTGTCTGTGTGTGTGTGTGTCCGTATGTGTCCGTGTCTGTGTGTGTGTCCGTGTGTGTGTCTGTGTGTGTGTCTGTGTGTGTGTCCGTATGTGTCTGTGTGTGTGTCTGTGTGTGTGTGTCCGTGTGTGTGTGTGTTTCCTCTGACCCCTCTCTGTGTGTTTGCTGAGTAAGGAGGGAGGAAGCTCCTCTTTATCATCACTCATTTCCTCTTCTCTCTCTCTCTCTCTCTCTCTCTCTCTCTCTCTCTCTCTCTCTCTCTCTCTCTCTCTCTCTCTCTCTCTCTCTCCCTCCCTCCTCCCGTCTTTCGATCCGCTCCGCTTAAAAAGAAATCTCTTCATCCTCCCCCTGGACTCCAGCCGTGGACGGGTCTATGAGTTTGTCTCTTCAGGTGTGTTTTTGAAGCAACATATGAAGGTTTCATTCAGTTGGAGTGTTTCACCTTTACACAAAAGCTGACCTGAGAAACCTCCACCTGTTGGCTGAATGAACCCACCAGAAAGTTTACTTTCAAAGGCTGAAGGCCACAAACTGAAGCAGTATTTGTGGAGCTTTACATTTCTATTTTACAAACTCGACTGAGGCTCCACTCAACAACTGGACTTCAGTTACACAAGTTATTTAAAGTGGTTTTGCTGCAGTTTTTCATATTGATTTGTAGATTGTCCTTCACAATTAGTTGCAGAAAACGTCTGTGCTTAAAGAAAGACCTGTGGCCAAAGTGCAACACACAGCAAAAGATATTTTGTAAGAAGATTATTTGAGAATTTCTTT
Organism: Cottoperca gobio; assembly: GCF_900634415.1. Lineage (NCBI taxonomy): Eukaryota > Metazoa > Chordata > Actinopteri > Perciformes > Bovichtidae > Cottoperca > Cottoperca gobio. Next base: position 25,922,123 of record NC_041363.1, on the reverse strand, counting down.
TCGTTTCTTCCAAAATCTTCATTTACATTTCCAGGTGATTTCTAATTGTTCTGCAGTTTGTTTGCAGCTGGTGTTGTTTACTAGCTGGGGGTCGGTGTCTAAGAGCACGTCAGCAGGAGTTGCTGCAGGAGGTTGACTACAAAGATCAGGATCTCGACTCTTCTTGTATTTCACCTCTCCAGTCTTGCAGTCAGAAAATAGCACTGCATTAAAACCCCTCCAAAAGAAGTCCAGCTACAGTAACTGATCCATGAGTTGTCATGATAACTCATTTTGTTGGACGATTTATTTGAGAAACTTAATTGTGAGAAACTTTTACTTCTTAAAAACATTCAGACATTGCAATTGGAATGGGGGAAAAAAAAAAATCCTAAATAAATAAACCATAAATAAAATAATACCACAGTGAACACAATAAATAAAATAGAAAATGTGCGATGCTTATGTGTTATAATGGTAGGGTAATAACTGCTGTTACATTACAGGTCATTCAGCAGACGCTCTTATCCAGAGCGACTCACAGTGAACTAACTACAGGGACCGTCTCCTGGAGCAGCTCAGGGTTAAGTGCCTTGCTCAGGGGCACAATGGTGACAGCCTGGTGTTGAACTCACGACCAAATGTAAACCCAACGGGCAATATCGAGGTCAGCAAAGAAAAATCACGGTCATGTCCATGTATCGAACGATAAGTCGATAACGTAAAAATGATCGAGGTCATGTCCATGTATCGTATTAGAAATCCAGAACGTAATAATCCTGACGGACCTATGAAGGTCAGATTATTTAACCCTCCATCTTTGTGATTGTCATGTAAACAGTAGAGATACGGCAGTTCACATAGTCAGTAGTGATCTACCAGGAATGTGAGCTTGCACGTATTTGATTGGACAACGCAATATGTTGCCCAAAAAAGTTGCATGGTGTTGACTCGACTCCCTTTTGGTAGCAGGTACTTTTCAGAATGTGGTTTTCCACTGCAGGTAGTACCTCCTCCGGCAGGTGATCAGCTGTTCGCCGCAGCAAAGGTTCTTCAAACTGCCCTTTTAAACTGGAGACTCACTGAATCCTTTCATCAGCAACCAAACAGAGGAGCGTCTGCACTTCCTCAGCTGTAAGGCGTTGTGTAAGGGCTGGTTTTTTTGGTTGCCATTGTTTTCAAAATCTGGGTTGAGTGGGGGGAAAAATGACGACCATTGACGGTAGTTTGGTATTTTAAAAACGCCAGTTTTGTGCAGGATGTCATGTGACGCACTAGTCTGTCTGACCAATCAGTGGTCTGCAGTGTTTTCGACTCATTAAATATTTATACTGTGTTTAATGAAAAGTAATGTAGAGTCATATGCCCTAATGTGCCGCAGTTCATGCAGAGTGTTTCTATTAATATCTTCAAGGCTAGTTATAAATAGGCTGGGTAATATATTCATATTATTTCCATAACGTGATATGTCACAAGATATCCACCAGGTGGTTTGAGTTTGCTGCTGAAACTGTTATCATCTGGAATATTTGTGCTGATGACGACTGATGACACTGAGCTCCCTGTCAGTAATGTAGCGTCACTCAGTGCTGATCTGTAGTGAGCTGCTGCTCAGCTATCGGTTTTACCCTCAGTGTTGGTGCAGCAGCTGCTGGCAGGAAGCGCTGTGGTTCAGCAGGAAGGATTGCGCTCGCTTCTTCTTCTGTGAAATATGTTGTGTCTGCACAGCTACAGTACAGATGTGGCCCGCTGCTCTGCTTCCACTTCCCTCCTCCTGAAAGTGGAGATACTTTGCTGTGACGGGGAAATAATGCAGTTCAGTTAGTGGGGACCTCAGAGGAAGTGTAATGATGTGCACGTTAGCTGCTGTTGGATATTTAAGGGGGGGGGGGGGGACTTCTACTATGGTTAAGATTAAGTAAAGAATCCAACATTTTGTATGTAATAAACTCTCTATACTAATAATCCATGAAATTGAACATAACTTCTATTTCTATTACTTCTTATCAAACCTCTTGCCTTTTTCCTGCCGCCTAAAAAGTGTGTGTGTGTGTGTGTGTGTGTGTGTGTGTGTGTGTGTGTGTGTGTGTGTGTGTTTACAGTCAGAACCAGCCAGTCTACCTGCTGAAGACATCAGCACCAACTCAAACGGACCCAAACAGGACTCGCTGTTTGATGATGATCCAGAGGACCTGTTCGCAGGTACACACACACACACACACAGTTGTTTAGGTACACAGACCCATTTAAGAATCAAGCAGGCAGGCGGAGTGTAGCAGTGAGACCTCTGTTTCGAATAATATCTCAGATTATTAGTTTATAATGTCTTATTCGGAAAAAAAGTTTCTTCTTCTGCTATTTCGAAACTTTAACTCGGAAAAAAACACGCACACAAAAGAAGAAAAGAAAGACACTAAATTCTTCAAGTCATGGTTTAAGCTCAACAGAAACGCTGCCTTAATTCACACATTGATGTTTACTGTAGATATGAACTTGTATAGAAATAAATATTGTGACGACAGTTTTTGCCTCATCCTCCAGCTTTATCACACACTCTGTCTGTTTGTCCTGTCAGAGGCCACAGAGGAGGTTTCGTTGGACAGTCCAGAGAGAGACGTCCTGCTGTCTGACGGCCCGTCGCCTGCCATCACCCCCATCACCCCTCCCACCTCCGTCATCACCCCTCGCATCGGCCTCCCCCACGACGACATGTTCACACACTCCTCTTTCGACGAGGTGACTGCACTCACATCACCTGCACAGGACACTTTCTCAGACTGTTTGCAGTAATTGCCATGATGTTACTCCTTCATTAACTGTTTTTAGAATATTATCATGCTGCTTTACAACTCTGTTGTTTCTCCACATACAGGCATTTGACTCGTTATGGTTTGTCATTAAAAACCTTTAATGATTGAGATAATAGAAAATTAAAGACAGACATTAATCACTTGTGGTGGCCCAGGAGGGACAACAGTTATGTTCACACAAAGATGACTTGTAACATTTGAACACATAATCCTTATTTTCATGGGCTTTGTATAACATAAGACTTCACTGATCACCAGATGGGACGTTCACAATTATATTCTTCATAAACATATTAAAAGAGAAAAGTATGTTTCTTTTCTCTAAAGCTTTCAAAACATATTCACCTTCTTGTATCTGTTGTTTTTTATATTTATTTATTCATTTATATATATCTCTCTTTCTTTTCACAAGTGTTTTTGTTTCTGTTTTGTGTAGATTGAAGAGGAGGAGGGCGGCGATTCCTTCGACATGCACATATCAGTGTCTGACCCTGAGAAAGTGGGTGAGTACACACTGATTCCTCATCAGTCCTGGAATAAATAAAATATAAGAAAAGGGTTTTCCAATTAGGTCCATGAGTTTGATGCTTTTCCTCATTTACCAGGAATATTATCAGTGTTTCAAACTAAGCCTTCATTTTCCATCCTTTTCTTATTGTCTGTCCTCTCTTCCTTGAAGATAATGAACATGTTGGAGGTGATATTTAACATCAGCTGTTCTTTCTTCATGTGCTGTCAGCAGAAAGTAAAATGCAGCGTCGACACTGACGGAGGCCAACGGTCACACTGTCATCATACTTCCAAATTATTGTGCTAATGCTTTATTGATGCAACACGCTGAAGCATCCCTGCTAGTGCCCCCTGCAGGCTCTAATGTGTCCCTACAGGCCATGAGACAGAAGTGTTGGACAGTACAAACACATTTAGTGGTTTGGAGATAAAAATGTGTCCTGAGGGCATCAGAAGACAGAATGTGTTATAATGGCACTTACTATGTGAGCTGACTGCACCACATTTCATATTCAGCAGCTTTTAATTAGTGAACTCACTCGACGGTCCCTTTATGTAAACATGCACGAGGTCACAAAGAAGATGGCAAATAAAACTGTTGAAACACTCAACGATTTTCTGAAAGAAAACACAAGTAACCAGTTGAACCAGTTTGATATCTGAGCTGAGTGTATTCTGGTTTCAAGTATCCGTTTTACTATGTATCTGTTTATACTGTTTGTGCGGTGTGTGTTTTACTGCATGGTGTCAATACTGATGCCATAATGGAACGTTTCATGTGTGTGTGTTCCAGGTGACGGAATGAATGCGTACATGGCCTACAAAGTGACAACCAAGGTCAGTATAACAAACGATCTATCTATCAAATAAAAAATAGTTGTGCAGCAGATGCAGTAAAGATAGTGTAGAGTGCAAATATAAAGAGGCGGAGAACATCTCTTCTGTCTCACTTTAATGTTGACTTTTCACAAAAATCCAACCAAACCAACCCAAAATAATTCACGGTAACGATATAATCGTGATTTCTATAGAAAAGTATATATATTATATTTATATATTGTATTATTCTGGGCCATTCTGCACAACGAATACTTTTACTTTTGGTACTTTAAGTATATTCTGATGCCGATGCTTTTGTACAAGAAAATGTCAGATCATCCAAGTCTGTAGGATTTAGCCTTCGAGGACCCTGAATGTCTTTAATTATTGACAGTCAATCCAGTATTTGTTGTTCTGTCTGTCTCAGTAATGGAGCGACACTAGAGTTTTGTAACCAACAAACAGTCTTCTACTGTTTAACATGTGAGAAGTACAAAACTGCTGCACCATCTCACAAATGTCTCTCTCTGTCTCTTTATGTCCCCCCCCACACACACACACACACACACACACACACACACAGACCTCCATGTCTGTGTTTAAGAATCATGATTTTTCAGTAAAAAGGCGTTTCAGTGATTTTCTGGGTCTGCACAGTAAATTGGCCTCCAAGTACCTGCACATAGGCTACATCGTCCCCCCCGCGCCGGAGAAAAGCATTGTGGGTAAGTAAAGCCATCGCTACACCTTCTCCCTCTGCTGAACTCTCTAACACTAAACTGAGCTCCAGGGGTCACGAATAAAACAAAGACTTCACCAGACGTTGACACTAATATATTTCACACTCTACATTGTTACAGGACACGGACAACGGTACATATTCATGAATGGAACAACATAATCACCATTGAAAAGTTATGAATCAGTGATCGTGATGTTTATCTTCTTTCCTTCAATAAAAGCAATTTGACCAGAGATACAGAATCATTCACACACCAGATGTGTTATTTACATTTGAAACAGTTTTGGCCCCAAAAGAAGAATGAATGATTCAAACTTCCTTGTAGTCACTACAGTGTTGCATGACAGGGGAGAGTACTTTTGAAACTTGGGATTTGAAAAGCGTAAGTGACCCTCAATCATTTTTTGAAGCACAACAGTGTTTTCAGTTGGGCTCTAAATATTGAGTTGGTGTGTTTTTCTTCGGGCCCTCTCCAGCTGCTTAGATTGAAGAGCTGTCTTTGTCTCTTTCTGACCTTTACACCGTCAGTCTGGTTGAACCATTGTGCAGCGTTTTGTTTTCCATGTACTAAACAAACCCTTCATACAAAAACCCATCTATTTGTAAAGAGCACTTTCTACAGCCTGAAAGCATGAAAGAGCATTTAAACATGTACACATGTACATGTATGAGTACTTCTCTCAGACACATGAATGGAACACTATCAAGCTTTCATTGCAGCTTTTGTGTGAATGTGATCCTAATACCAGATTAGCTCTGTAAACTGTCGGCGATGACGGATCGAACCCATGCATCTGTGTTTATGTTAATTTGTCGTGGCTGTCCTCGTCCTGGTTGTTAATCAGTTATGTTAATGAGCGTCTCCTCGTCTGCAGGGATGACCAAGGTGAAGGTGGGGAAGGAGGACCAGTCGTCCAACGAGTTCGTGGAGAAAAGGAGGTCGGCATTGGAGAGGTATGATGAGAAGAAAATGATGATAAAAATACGGCTGCAAACAACTGCGCTGTACCATTTTATTTGTTTAAGGTGGAAGGTGATCAGCAGAAACGCAACATATGCATAATGTGTATTTAACAAAGTATAGACATAATCCGTAGTCATAATCCAGCACAGGCAACATTTAGCCACATCAATGGTTGTTGTTGTTATTATTATTATTATTATTATTATTATTATTAGTTAAATAAAGGACAGTAAGAACTGGGGATTACAAACAATAGTAGGAAAATAAAATGACTTTGATATAAAGCAACAGTGTGTTGCTGCAGTGGAAAATACGCCTTTTGACATGAAACACGTGTGTGTGTGTGTGTGTGTGTGTGTGTGTGTGTGTGTGTGTGTGTGTGTGTGTGTGTGTGTGTGTGTGTGTGTGTGGAGGTAGGCGGGGTTGACATTCTGCTGCCCTTTACTGATGGTGTTTGATTGACAGGAAGGTTAGCCAGTGACAGCTGATGGAGCTCAGAGCTGCAGAACTCCACACTGATGGATATATGTTTAAAATGTTTCTTTCTTAATCTGTGTTGTTGGACTATAAATTGAGTGATGCGTAAAGTTTGTTTTTGTTATAAACTTTGTTGCTTTTATTTTCAGACTGTGTTTTAGAATTTGGACTATAACAGGAGGCAGTGTTCCTAAATTAGAGCTTTTCACACACCGCTGAGAACATCTAAATATTCATTCAGGGACGTTACATTTTGACACCAACCAATCGTGTCGAAGAAGAAACTGGTTTCCCACGACAACCAACAAGTAGATAAATAAATGGTCCTCATAATGAATAATGTTTCCTGTGTTTTAGGTATCTGATGAGAACAGTGAAGCATCCCATCCTGCTGAAGGATCCTGACGTGCTGCAGTTTCTGGAGAGCTCCGAGGTAAACAAAGAATGATGCCTCCTTGTTGCCCTGCAGAAGTGATTTACTTTCAGCAGCAGTTCTTCCAGCCTGATGCCTTTTTAATGTAACTGGCAAACTTTAAAAGTCCAGTCAGCCTTTAACAGTTTACTATAGTCTGCATTGTTAGTCAGAAACTTCTTCTTCATCAGTGCTTCACCACAGAAAATCAGCAAAACCTGCAAACTGCAGTTTGACTTCGACCACATGCCATGCAAGCTGAGAATCTGCTCAGGTTGTTTCTTAACTCAGGTTTGTGTCCATGCTCCGTTGCTGTATTGACATGTATGGACGCTATAATGGATTATTACAAACCAGGATTTAGTTATCATCATGCGGGGGCTGGGGGAAAACAGCTGCCTGCACCCGGCATACCGACACAACACCTCTGTCAGCGACCAGCCTATTTGGCATCCTGCAAAAGAAAAAAAATTAAGTTTTAATCTTTTTTTCTTTTGCAGGATGCCAAATAGGCAGAGAAAGGTTTGATTCCCTCACGGACTAAAGGAATATAAATAATGGAGGAATGGACACGTGTACACTTTCTTCCGTCTCTTGTTTAAAATGCCGGTAAATGTGAATGAATGATACCTCGGTGTTCAGGGTTTCTGTAAAACGAACTGAACGATTTAAGTGTGGGGAATCTAACCGACCTAACTGTGTGTAGCACGTCCATGTTGACAAGTTAAACAGCGTCTCATGGAGACACACTCTGTGAGTGTAAAGGACTCCGTGTTTATCGAGCTTTTAAATGAAGTTATACATTAATACAAACATTTCTATTATAGGCACTTTAAAGACTTTGGTTACTGCCTTATTATTCTGAGAGTCTTACTAAAAGTGTAGCTACAGGGTGACACCAGTGGAAAGGTCAGGGGTCATGAATGATCCTCTGGGAGCCATTTATATCCACAATAATGTCTATTGGTAATCTGACCTGTAGTGTTGATGTCTCACTCTGGACCAAATTACTGATACACTGTCTCATATGGGCAAAACCAAATAAAAACAAAAACCAGCAGAAAAGTCTGTCTGAGTTTTCTTCATGTCTCTTTCCCAACAAGCAGCAAAACGTCCCGACAAGGTCAAACACGAGTGTCGCGCCTCTAAAAACTGCCTCAGGGTTTAAGGCCCTGCGGCGTTTCCTGTTTCCTCGCTTTATTGTCCACTCAGACTAAATCCTCTGTAACACTTCGTCTTGTCGGCTCAAACTGCCCCCCTCCCCCCCTCTCTCCCACACACCTAACTGTTTGTGGGATTGCGTCGGGAAGGAGCCGGCAGTTGTTGGGTCCACAATAAATGGCCCAGTGTCACAGATTTAACAGATGAATCACTCGGACGCTTGACCGAGCGTGTCGGTCCGTCCGGCCCGCTTAATGAAACACAACCAGAGGAGGAGGGGGGAGAGGGAGGGGGGACGCCGGGCTGCAATTGAAAGCTATATTTACCCCCCCCGCCTCCACTCATTTACCCTCGTCCCTCCGCCAGCGAGGGCCCCGGGGACTGAGCCGTCTCCCTGGCTGCTGCCGCTCCTGTTAAATGAGATTGGAGAGGGAGGGCAAATCTGCTCCAGCATCAGAGGAAAACACTGCATGTCCGGGGAAAAAGTAAACTTTTCAAAAATGAAGAAAAATGAGCCTATTTTCAGATGGACAGCCGGGGCCCTTTCAGAGAGACGCGATGGGTTCTGAGTTTGTTTTTGGGGCTGTTAAAGTTGCTCGGCACATAAAGCGGCCGCATTAAATGTGATTGGAGCTAAAACGTGGGAGACATTACAATCAGAGAGGGGAGGGGGGAGAACACAGCTGTGACAGAGTTAGAGAGGAAAGATGCAGCAGAAAAGAGAAACTCAACAGAACAGCCAGCTGAGGAAAGTACAACTCAAACAAGAGCAAATAAATGAAATGAATGCAGTGAAGATCTGGATCGAGACGGAGAGAAAGAGTTGGATACATTTAAGGGAAGAACAGAAACAAAGAAAGAAAGAAATACAAACCTAAAGGATGAATAAGACATAAAGAGAAACTCAGACAAAAGAAATGTAAAGACTGAACGATTTTAAGAATTAAATAAAGTTGATGATGTTTTTACGAGCTAATGATTTGAAATAGAAAATGTCAATTAAATTGAGAGATGAACATAAGTAATAAGTAGAACATTGGAGAAAATGAAGACTGGAAGAAATAGAAATGGTAACGAGAAACGCAAAAAAAAGTGAAAAACAATCAAATGAAATGGATAAAAAAATAAAATGAAAGCACAAAAGCCAATATTATAAATCTAAACTACATGTTTTCCTCTTACCTGTAGAGCTATTTATCAATCTAGATGGTTGTGTGTTGGAGATATCAGAGATGAGTCTTCTGTCCATTATAATTGAACTAGCCTCTCGTCCATGAGTAGATGCACGCTCTGCGTAGTGATACGGTAGAAAGAAAATAGTTCCTACATGAAACTGGTCACAACAAGGTCTGTGGATTATCTTGAGTAACTGGATCATGATTTCTGGAAAGAGACTTTGCTGTTGAGTTGTTCAAATGTGAACCACAAGCAGGGTGTCATGTAGTTAAGTTATATTCAAGAGAAGACAGACGTCTCTGCGGCTGATATGGGGATTTGGGGCAAACGGTCCCTTTTTTAATAATGATTTGAAAAAGACATCCAAATGGAGGCAACTTGGAATAATTATTGAATGGAAACAATATCAGTGTTAAACAGAATGTTAAAAAATTAACTTTATCCTGAAAAGCCTGTCTGTCCCCAGCTAATCTGCTCATCCTGTTGGTTTGTTTGTTTGTCGTCCAGTTGCCGCGGGCAGTCAGCACCCAGGCTCTGAGTAGCGCCGGACTTCTGCGAATGGTCAACAAGGCCGCAGACGCAGTCAACAAGATGACCATCAAGATGAACGAGTCAGACGCTGTGAGTGAAGAAGGGAGGAGAGGAAGGATGGCAGGAAGGAGGAAGTAGAGGCAAGTGGATAGAAGGGATGAAAGGAAGAGAGAAGAGGAAAGGAGGAGCTCTCTGTAAGGCTAAGAAGAAGGGGATTAGGGAAGCAGGGGACGAAGGAAGACAACGTAGGGAAGTGTTGCTTTAGCAGATTGTGGCACTTGAAAAAAGAGAAAGGGTCAGGGTGGTAAAGATGGGGAAAGAAAGGAAGTAGGGTCAGGGTGGTAAAGATGGGGAAAGAAAGGAAGTAGGGACAGGGGGGAGGTGGGTAGAAAGGGGAATGCAAGGAACAAAGTAAACATGGAAATAACTAGGGAGGGAGGAAGAGATGACTACGATAAGGAAGTATGGAAGGAGAGAGGGGGAAATAAGGAAGCGCAAAGGAAGAAAGCTAAGATGAAATCAGGGAGCAGGAGGGGAGGGGGTCAAAAAAAGAATAAGTGAGAGTCTGGTTGATTACTGGATGAATAAAGATTATATAAGTATTTTAAAAACGATTGTTTTTCTCAGTGGTTCGAGGAGAAGCAGCAGCATTTTGAGAATCTTGACATTCAGCTGAGGAAACTTCATGCCAGTGTGGAGTCGCTGGTCTGTCACAGGAAAGGTATGATGCTGTATGTGTGTGCGTGTGTGTGTGGGGTTTAAATGATTGCCCAATGATAATGTTCAGTGGCGCTGTTAATTTCGTTGACGATGACTAATTATAGTTATCGACACCTTTCGTTTTCCATGACTAAGATGACGAGACTCCAACGATGTCATTAAACACTTACTGTGAGTTTATCTACATGCACAGTCGGGGAGATTTGTATGAAGCATGTGGCGTGATGAGGCTCGCGGTGATATCCTCCTCTGACCTCAGCCAGCCTACTCTTCTCTCGATGAGGCACTTCAGATTGTACTTTATGGGCGAAGACTTATAGCAGTAGAAATATACAAAATTACAATACCAAATGTTTTTGTTATACAACTTTTCGTTGGTATATCAGCACACTGCTTATCAGATAAATATTCAACATTCAGCAACAGCTCTGGATTTTCAAAATAATATTTCCAATAGTGGTTTGGTGCTTGTCTGTTTTATTTCTTTTTCAGTACAGTTGAAAAGTTTAAACTGTACTCAGCAGGAGCAGCACACCTTATGTGATTTTTATTCTGCATTTAACCCAAAAAAGAAGAAGAAAGTGTTTGTTTGAAGGTTTTTTATTTGAGGGCTGAGCAAACATGGGAACATCTTGCAACAGATATTTGTATGAATGAAAAGCCGATGTTTTGGGACATGCTGCTCGCACGTACTGCATCACGCTCTGGCACCAGACTGAGCTTCTCCCGTCGTCTCCTCTCCAGAGCTGTCGGTGAACACGGCTCAGTTCGCCAAGTCGGCGGCCATGTTGGGGAACAGCGAGGACCACACGGCTCTGTCCCGAGCTCTGTCCCAGCTGGCCGAAGTGGAGGAGAAGATTGACCAGCTGCACCAGGACCAGGCCAACGCAGACTTCTACCTCTTCTCTGAGTTACTGGGAGACTACGTCCGCCTCATCATCGCCGTTAAGGTACGATGAGGGTCTGCTGGAAGAGGAGCACAAACCACATAACACATGAACTAGGCCTCTAACTGGAGTTCTCTGTGGAGTGAATACAGGTTTATTCATGACAGTAAAGTTAAAACCAAACATAACTAAAACTGTTCTGCTGTCTGAGCTGCTGGACACCAAACACCAGTGCAGGTAGGAACGACACAGGATGGCAACCAGTAGAGAAGAACTACAGTAGAGTATAACTACAGTAGAGTAGAACTACAGTACTAGAGTAGAACTACAGTAGAGTATAACTACAGTAGAGTAGAACTACAATACTACAGTAGAGTAGTACTACAGTATTACAGTAGAGTATAACTACAATATTACAGTAGAGTAGTACTACAGTAGAGTAGTACTACAGTAGAGTATAACTACAGTACTACAGTAGAGTATAACTACAATACTACAGTAGAGTAGTACTACAGTAGAGTAGAACTACAGTACTACAGTAGAGTAGAACTACAGTACTACAGTAGAGTAGAACTACAATACTACACTAGAGTAGTACTACAATACTACAGTAGAGTAGTACTACAGTAGAGTAGAACTACAGTACTACAGTAGAGTAGTACTACAGTAGAGTAGTACTACAGTAGAGTATAACTACAATACTACAATAGAGTAGTACTACAGTAGAGTAGTACTACAGTAGAGTATAACTACAATACTACAGTAGAGTAGAACTACAGTACTACAGTAGAGTAGAACTACAATACTACAGTAGAGTAGTACTACAGTAGAGTAGTACTACAGTAGAGTATAACTACAATACTACAATAGAGTAGTACTACAGTAGAGTAGTACTACAGTAGAGTATAACTACAATACTACAGTAGAGTAGAACTACAGTACTACAGTAGAGTAGAACTACAATACTACAGTAGAGTAGTACTACAGTAGAGTAGAACTACAGTACTACAGTAGATTATAACTACAATACTACAGTAGAGTAGTACTACAGTAGAGTAGAACTACAGTACTACAGTAGAGTAGAACTACAGTACTACAGTAGAGTAGAACTACAGTAGAGTAGTACTACAGTAGAGTAGAACTACAGTACTACAGTAGAGTAGAACTACAGTAGAGTAGTACTACAATACTACAGTAGAGTAGAACTACAGTAGAGTAGAACTACAATACTACAATAGAGTAGTACTACAGTAGAGTAGAACTACAGTAGAGTAGAACTACAGTACTACAATAGAGTAGAACTACAGTACTACAGTAGAGTATAACTACAATACTACAGTACAGTAGTACTACAGTGGAGTAGTACTACAGTAGAGTATAACTACAGTACTACAGTAGAGTAGTACTACAGTAGAGTAGAACTACAGTATTACAGTAGAGTAGAACTACAGTACTACAGTAGAGTAGAACTACAGTACTACAGTAGAGTAGTACTACTATACTACAGTACTACAGTAGAGTAGAACTACAGTAGAGTAGTACTACAGTAGAGTAGAACTACAGTACTACAGTGGAGTAGAACTACAGTGGAGTAGAACTACAGTGGAGTAGAACTACAGTACTACAGTAGAGTAGAACTACAGTACTACAGTAGAGTAGAACTACAGTACTACAGTAGAGTAGTACTACAATACTACAGTAGAGTAGAACTACAGTACTACAGTAGAGTATAACTACAGTACTACAGTGGAGTATAGTAGAACTACAGTGGAGTAGAGTAGAACTACAGTACTACAGTGAAGTAGAATAGAACTACAGTACTACAGTGAAGTAGAGTAGAACTACAGTACTACAGTGGAGTATAGTATAACTACAGTGGAGTATAGTATAACTACAGTGAAGTAGAGTAGAACTACAGTACTACAGTAGAGTAGAGACAGTGGAGTAGAGTAGAACGACAGTACTACAGTGAAGTAGAGTAGAACTACATTACTACAGTAGAGTAGAACTACAGTAGAGTAGTACTACAGTAGAGTAGTACTACAGTAGAGACAGTGGAGTAGAGACAGTAGAGTAGAGACAGTGGAGTAGAGTAGAACAAAAGTACTACAGTACTATAGTGGAGTAGAGTAGAACTACAGTGAAGTAGAGTATAACTACAGTACTACAGTGAAGTAGAGTAGAACTACAGTACTACAGTGCAGTATAGTCGAACTACAGTACTACAGTGAAGTAGAATAGAACTACAGTACTACAGTGAAGTAGAGTATAACTACAGTACTATAGTAGAGTAGAACTACAGTACTACAGTAGAGTAGAACTACAGTACTACAGTAGAGTAGAACTACAATACTACAGTAGAGTAGAACTACAGTACTACAGTAGAGTAGAACTACAGTACTACAGTAGAGTAGTACTACAGTACTACAGTAGAGTAGAACTACAATACTACAGTAGAGTAGAACTACAGTACTACAGTAGAGTAGTACTACAGTATTACAGTAGAGTATAACTACAATATTACAGTAGAGTAGTACTACAGTAGAGTAGTACTACAGTAGAGTATAACTACAGTACTACAGTAGAGTATAACTACAATACTACAGTAGAGTAGTACTACAGTAGAGTAGAACTACAGTACTACAGTAGAGTAGAACTACAGTACTACAGTAGAGTAGAACTACAATACTACACTAGAGTAGTACTACAATACTACAGTAGAGTAGTACTACAGTAGAGTAGAACTACAGTACTACAGTAGAGTAGTACTACAGTAGAGTAGTACTACAGTAGAGTATAACTACAATACTACAATAGAGTAGTACTACAGTAGAGTAGTACTACAGTAGAGTATAACTACAATACTACAGTAGAGTAGAACTACAGTACTACAGTAGAGTATAACTACAATACTACAGTAGAGTAGTACTACAGTAGAGTAGTACTACAGTAGAGTATAACTACAATACTACAATAGAGTAGTACTACAGTAGAGTAGTACTACAGTAGAGTATAACTACAATACTACAGTAGAGTAGAACTACAGTACTACAGTAGAGTAGAACTACAATACTACAGTAGAGTAGTACTACAGTAGAGTAGAACTACAGTACTACAGTAGATTATAACTACAATACTACAGTAGAGTAGTACTACAGTAGAGTAGAACTACAGTACTACAGTAGAGTAGAACTACAGTACTACAGTAGAGTAGAACTACAGTAGAGTAGTACTACAGTAGAGTAGAACTACAGTACTACAGTAGAGTAGAACTACAGTAGAGTAGTACTACAATACTACAGTAGAGTAGAACTACAGTAGAGTAGAACTACAATACTACAATAGAGTAGTACTACAGTAGAGTAGAACTACAGTAGAGTAGAACTACAGTACTACAATAGAGTAGAACTACAGTACTACAGTAGAGTATAACTACAATACTACAGTACAGTAGTACTACAGTGGAGTAGTACTACAGTAGAGTATAACTACAGTACTACAGTAGAGTAGTACTACAGTAGAGTAGAACTACAGTATTACAGTAGAGTAGAACTACAGTACTACAGTAGAGTAGAACTACAGTACTACAGTAGAGTAGTACTACTATACTACAGTACTACAGTAGAGTAGAACTACAGTAGAGTAGTACTACAGTAGAGTAGAACTACAGTACTACAGTGGAGTAGAACTACAGTGGAGTAGAACTACAGTGGAGTAGAACTACAGTACTACAGTAGAGTAGAACTACAGTACTACAGTAGAGTAGAACTACAGTACTACAGTAGAGTAGTACTACAATACTACAGTAGAGTAGAACTACAGTACTACAGTAGAGTATAACTACAGTACTACAGTGGAGTATAGTAGAACTACAGTGGAGTAGAGTAGAACTACAGTACTACAGTGAAGTAGAATAGAACTACAGTACTACAGTGAAGTAGAGTAGAACTACAGTACTACAGTGGAGTATAGTATAACTACAGTGGAGTATAGTATAACTACAGTGAAGTAGAGTAGAACTACAGTACTACAGTAGAGTAGAGACAGTGGAGTAGAGTAGAACGACAGTACTACAGTGAAGTAGAGTAGAACTACATTACTACAGTAGAGTAGAACTACAGTAGAGTAGTACTACAGTAGAGTAGTACTACAGTAGAGACAGTGGAGTAGAGACAGTAGAGTAGAGACAGTGGAGTAGAGTAGAACAAAAGTACTACAGTACTATAGTAGAGTAGAACTACAGTGAAGTAGAGTATAACTACAGTACTACAGTGAAGTAGAGTAGTACTACAGTGCAGTATAGTCGAACTACAGTACTACAGTGAAGTAGAATAGAACTACAGTACTACAGTGAAGTAGAGTATAACTACAGTACTATAGTAGAGTAGAACTACAGTACTACAGTAGAGTAGAACTACAGTACTACAGTAGAGTAGAACTACAATACTACAGTAGAGTAGAACTACAGTACTACAGTAGAGTAGAACTACAGTACTACAGTAGAGTAGTACTACAGTACTACAGTAGAGTATAACTACAATACTACAGTAGAGTAGTACTACAGTAGAGTAGTACTACAGTAGAGTAGAACTACAGTAGAGTAGAACTACAGTACTACAGTAGAGTAGAACTACAGTAGAGTAGTACTACAGTAGAGTAGAACTACAGTACTACAGTAGAGTAGAACTACAGTAGAGTATAACTACAATACTACAGTAGAGTAGTACTACAGTAGAGTAGAACTACAGTACTACAGTAGAGTAGTACTACAGTAGAGTAGAACTACAGTACTACAGTAGAGTAGAACTACAGTACTACAGTAGAGTAGAACTACAGTACTACAGTAGAGTAGAACTACAGTACTACAGTAGAGTAGTACTACAATACTACAGTACTACAGTAGAGTAGAACTACAGTAGAGTAGTACTACAGTAGAGTAGAACTACAGTACTACAATGGAGTAGAACTACAGTGGAGTAGAACTACAGTGGAGTAGAACTACAGTGGAGTAGAACTACAGTAATACAGTGTAGAACTACAGTACTACAGTAGAGTAGAACTACAGTACTACAGTAGAGTAGAAC
This sequence comes from Cottoperca gobio, assembly GCF_900634415.1. NCBI lineage: Eukaryota > Metazoa > Chordata > Actinopteri > Perciformes > Bovichtidae > Cottoperca > Cottoperca gobio. The sequence goes on along the minus strand of NC_041363.1, from coordinate 25,905,851 downwards.
TACAGTACTACAGTAGAGTAGTACTACAATACTACAGTAGAGTAGAACTACAGTAGAGTAGTACTACAGTACTACAGTAGAGTAGAACTACAGTACTACAGTAGAGTAGAACTACAGTACTACAGTAGAGTAGTACTACAGTAGAGTAGTACTACAGTACTACAATAGAGTAGAACTACAGTAGAGTAGAACTACAGGACTACAGTAGAGTAGAACTACAATACTACAGTGGAGTAGTACTACAGTATAGTAGTACTACAGTAGAGACAGTGGAGTAGAGACAATGGAGTAGAGACAATGGAGTAGAGTAGAACGACAGTAGTACAGTGAAGTAGAGTATAACTACAGTACTACAGTGAAGTAGAGTAGTACTACAGTGAAGTAGAGTAGAACTACAGTACTACAGTGCATTAGAGTAGAACTACAGTACTACAGTAGAGTAGAACTACAGTACTACAGTAGAGTAGAACTACAGTACTACAGTAGAGTAGTACTACAATACTACAGTAGAGTAGAACTACAGTAGAGTAGAACTACAGTACTACAGTAGAGTAGAACTACAGTACTACAGTAGAGTAGAACTACAGTACTACAGTAGAGTAGAACTACAGTACTACAGTAGAGTAGTACTACAATACTACAGTACTACAGTAGAGTAGAACTACAGTAGAGTAGTACTACAGTAGAGTAGAACTACAGTACTACAATAGAGTAGAACTACAGTAGAGTAGAACTACAGGACTACAGTGGAGTAGTACTACAGTATAGTAGTACTGGAGTAGAGACAGTGGAGTAGAGACAATGGAGTAGAGACAATGGAGTAGAGTAGAACGACAGTAGTACAATGGAGTAGAGTAGAACAACAGTACTACAGTGAAGTAGAGTAGTACTACAGTGAAGTAGAGTAGAACTACAGTACTACAGTGGAGTAGAATAGAACTACAGTACTACAGTGAAGTAGAGTAGAACTACAGTACTACAGTGAAGTAGAGTAGAACTACAGTACTACAGTGAAGTAGAGTAGAACTACAGTACTACAGTGAAGTAGAATAGAACTACAGTACTACAGTGAAGTAGAGTAGAACTACAGTACTACAGTGAAGTAGAGTAGAACTACAGTACTACAGTAGAGTATAACTACAGTACTACAGTGGAGTATAGTAGAACTACAGTGGAGTAGAGTAGAACTACAGTACTACAGTGAAGTAGAATAGAACTACCGTACTACAGTGAAGTAGAGTAGAACTACAGTACTACAGTAGAGTAGAACTACAGTGAAGTAGAGTAGAACTACAGTACTACAGTGAAGTAGAGTAGAACTACATTACTACAGTAGAGTAGAACTACATTACTACAGTAGAGTAGAACTACAGTAGAGTAGTACTACAGTAGAGACAGTAGAGTAGAGACAGTGGAGTAGAGTAGAACGACAGTACTACAGTACTATAGTGGAGTAGAGTAGAACTACAGTGAAGTAGAGTATAACTACAGTACTACAGTGAAGTAGAGTAGAACTACAGTGAAGTAGAGTAGAACTACAGTACTACAGTGCAGTATAGTAGAACTACAGTACTACAGTGAAGTAGAGTAGAACTACAGTACTACAGTGAAGTAGAGTAGTACTACAGTGAAGTAGAGTAGAACTACAGTACTACAGTGAATTAGAGTAGAACTACAGTACTACAGTGGAGTATAGTAGAACTACAGTACTACAATGAAGTAGAATAGAACTACAGTACCACAGTGAAGTAGAGTAGAACTACAGTACTACAGTGAAGTAGAGTAGAACTACAGTACTACAGTGAAGTAGAATAGAACTACAGTACTACAGTGAAGTAGAGTAGAACTACAGTACTACAGTGAAGTAGAGTATAACTACAGTACTACAGTAGAGTATAACTACAGTACTACAGTGGAGTATAGTAGAACTACAGTGGAGTAGAGTAGAACTACAGTACTACAGTGAAGTAGAATAGAACTACCGTACTACAGTGAAGTAGAGTAGAACTACAGTACTACAGTAGAGTAGAACTACAGTGAAGTAGAGTAGAACTACAGTACTACAGTGAAGTAGAGTAGAACTACATTACTACAGTAGAGTAGAACTACATTACTACAGTAGAGTAGAACTACAGTAGAGTAGTACTACAGTAGAGACAGTAGAGTAGAGACAGTGGAGTAGAGTAGAACGACAGTACTACAGTACTATAGTGGAGTAGAGTAGAACTACAGTGAAGTAGAGTATAACTACAGTACTACAGTGAAGTAGAGTAGAACTACAGTACTACAGTGCAGTATAGTAGAACTACAGTACTACAGTGAAGTAGAGTAGAACTACAGTACTACAGTGAAGTAGAGTAGAACTACAGTACTACAGTGAAGTAGAGTAGAACTACAGTACTACAGTGAAGTAGAGTAGAACTACAGTACTACAGTGAATTAGAGTAGAACTACAGTACTACAGTGAATTAGAGTAGAACTACAGTACTACAGTAGAGTAGAACTACAGTACTACAGTGAAGTCGAGTAGAACTACAGTACTACAGTGGAGTATAGTAGAACTATAGTGGAGTATAGTAGAACTACAGTGAAGTAGAGTAGAACTACAGTGGAGTAGAGTAGAACTACAGTACTACAGTGAAGTAGAGTAGAACTACAGTACTACAGTGAAGTATAGTAGAACTACAGTGGCGTAGAGTAGAACTACAGTGAAGTCGAGTAGAACTACAGTACTACAGTGGAGTATAGTAGAACTACAGTGAAGTAGAGTAGAACTACAATGGAGTAGAGTAGAACTACAGTGAAGTAGAGTAGAACTACAGTAGAGTAGAACTACAGTGAAGTAGAGTAGAACTACAGTAGAGTAGAACTACAGTGAAGTAGAGTAGAACTACAGTAGAGTAGAACTACAGTAGAGTAGAACTACAGTGAAGTAGAGTAGAACTACAGTGAAGTAGAACTACAATGGAGTAGAGTAGAACTACAGTAGAGTAGAACTACAGTGAAGTAGAGTACAACTACAGTAGAGTAGAACTACAGTAGAGTAGAACTACAGTAGAGTAGAACTACAGGACTACAGTAGAGTAGAACTACAATACTACAGTGGAGTAGAACTACAGTAGAGTAGTACTACAGTAGAGACAGTGGAGTAGAGACAGTGGAGTAGAGACAATGGAGTAGACAATGGAGTAGAGTAGAACGACAGTAGTACAATGGAGTAGAGTAGAACAACAGTACTACAGTGAAGTAGAGTATAACTACAGTACTACAGTAGAGTAGTACTACAGTATAGTAGTACTACAGTAGAGACAGTGGAGTAGAGACAATGGAGTAGAGACAATGGAGTAGAGTAGAACGACAGTAGTACAATGGAGTAGAGTAGAACAACAGTACTACAGTGAAGTAGAGTATAACTACAGTACTACAGTGAAGTAGAGTAGAACTACAGTACTACAGTGAAGTAGAGTAGAACTACAGTACTACAGTGAAGTAGAGTAGAACTACAGTACTACAGTGGAGTATAGTAGAACTACAGTACTACAGTGGAGTATAGTAGAACTATAGTACTACAGTGGAGTATAGTAGAACTACAGTACTACAGTGAAGTAGAATAGAACTACAGTACTACAGTGGAGTAGAGTAGAACTGCAGTGAAGTAGAGTAGAACTACAGTACTACAGTGTAGTAGAGTAGAACTACAGTACTACAGTGGAGTAGAGTAGAACTACAGCACTACAGTGGAGTAGAACGACAGTACTACAGTGGAGTAGAGTATAACTACAGTACTACAGTGAAGTAGAGTATAACTGCAGTACTACAGTGAAGTAGAGTAGAACTACAGTACTACAGTGAAGTCGAGTAGAACTACAGTACTACAGTGGAGTATAGTAGAACTACAGTGGAGTATAGTAGAACTGGAGTATAGTAGAACTACAGTGGAGTATAGTAGAACTACAGTGAAGTAGAGTAGAACTACAGTGGAGTAGAGTAGAACTACAGTACTACAGTGAAGTAGAGTAGAACTACAGTACTACAGTGAAGTATAGTAGAACTACAGTGGCGTAGAGTAGAACTACAGTACTACAGTGAAGTAGAGTAGAACTACAGTACTACAGTGAAGTAGAGTAGAACTACAGTACTACAGTGAAGTATAGTAGAACTACAGTGGCGTAGAGTAGAACTACAGTACTACAGTGGAGTATAGTAGAACTACAGTGAAGTAGAGTAGAACTACAATGGAGTAGAGTAGAAATACATTGAAGTAGAGTAGAAGTAGAGTAGAACTACAGTGAAGTAGAGTAGAACTACAGTAGAGTAGAACTACAGTGAAGTAGAGTAGAAGTACAGTAGAGTAGAACTACAGTAGAGTAGAACTACAGTGAAGTAGAGTAGAACTACAGTAGAGTAGAACTACAGTGAAGTAGAGTAGAACTACACTGGAGTATATTTATTGTGTTGTGAGTGCAGCTATTTAATCTCATTTGTATCCAACCAGACAATTTCAAAAAAGTAGATACAAATGTAACCTGTTGTTTTAAATATCTAACACACAAAGCATTTATGTGCTTTACTTAAACTTTATATATATATATACATTTACTTTATGTAGATATATATATAGAATTTTCATATCAAAACCTCATTCTGCTGCTCAAGTTTTGACATACTTGTCATTTTTGTAGCTAACTTTATTTTTTATTTTGTTGAGCTTTTTGCATGTTATTAGATAGTACAGAAGATAGTACACTCTCTACCATGTGAGCTATTAAAGTGCTCCTTGTGTAGCTCCTTCAATGAAATTACACTAAACTAAATAAAGTTAAACTCACAGCTATTGTAACGGTGAAAAGCATTTCAGTATTTTCTAAATTCCCTTGTTTAGCTACCTTTTAAAAAGGCAAAACAAAATAACAGCTACTAAAAAACATTGTACAGTTGCAGAATGCAATTCACACTAAAGCTGTCCACATTTAAAGCATATTAGATGTTGGCACATTTAATTAAGTTGCTTTTAATGATCTCCATGATCAATAATCATTTGTCTTGGAATTGGAAATGAAAGTCATTGTTCAAAGTCTTTTTCATGGTGTTCGGAGTAAATAGTAATGTAATAATATGTATGTATTCTAAACTCCATTTGTTTTGTGTGTGTAGGGTGTGTTTGACCACCGTATGAAGACGTGGCAGAAGTGGCAGGACAGTCAGATGCTCCTGCAGAAGAAACGAGAAGCTGAAGCCAAACTGCAGTTCAACAACAAACCAGACAAACTGCAGCAGGCCAAAGACGAGATCAAAGAGGTAAGACATGTGGACAGACAGACGGACTGATGGCGGGACAGACAGACAGACAGACTGATGGAGGGATAGACGGACTAATGGAGGGACAGACGGATTGATGGAGGGACAGACAGACAGACAGACAGACTGATGGAGGGACAGACAGACTGATGGAGGGACAGACAGACTGATGGAGGGACAGACAGACTGATGGAGGGACAGACAGACAGACAGACAGACAGACAGACAGACAGACAGACTGATGGAGGGACAGACAGACTGATGGAGTGACAGACAGACACAGCGGTACAGAGACATAGAAAGCTGTGTTTGTACTTTCTGTAATAATGTATTGACGATACCGCTGACGGACTGAATCTGAAATACATTTCCAGGTGAAACTGAATGTTGTAGCGGAGAAGAAAACATGAAGAGAAACAAGTTAAAGGTTTTTAAAAACTGCCAGGACTGAATACATGTTTGTATTTTTTTGTTGTTACTATTAAAATATCCATTGCTGTAATGGATATTTTAATAGTAACAATGTATGAAATGATGTGAAAGGTGTTTGTGGTTGAGATGAACCGCCACAGAATCAGCGGTTTCAGCTCATTGTTTATGTCTCCGGGTTACGGCCAATCCTTAAAAAGTCTTATTAAAAGACATTTAATTAATTAATCTAAAAATAAGATCTTAATTATTATTAAAATGTATAATAATAATAATAACAATAATCTCAAAAGATTCTACTGATTTTATGAATCGTATTCTTCTGATGTTGCATTGAAAAATCTATTTATTTATCTATTTATATATATATATATATATATATATATATATATATATATATATATATATATATCTCTATCTACCTCCATTTAAAAAAGAAAAACATTTATTTAAATGCCTCTCGCATTAACGTCATGCAGATGTAGATGGTACAACTTTATTGTTTCTGATTCATTCTCACCACTTTTGATAGTGTTGTTTTCAGAGCCAGTGTCCACTTCCTGCTCAGCAGCAGACGGAGTACTCTTAATTAGTACTCTGGTTAATTAAATACCATATTATTCGCATGATAATAAAACAGGTTTATTCACAGTAGGTTCAAAATCTACTTAATCCGGTGGAGCTCTCTTCCCTCCGGGGCTGTTGGTGTGTCCACTCGGATAAACTAAGCGCACCTTCACGGTTCAGTCATGTGAAAAGTTTTTTTTTATATATATAAATCTTGTTTTCTTCCAGTCTGCAGACTTGAACATCAACTCAGTACGACAAACAAGAGCAGGAGAGAGTAGAAAGTACTTTATTAGAGCGTCTGTTGAAGCTGTCACCACACAAATTCATCCTCTCTGTCAGGAAGGAACACACACACACACACACACACACACACACACACACACACACACACACACACACACACACAGCTGCCGTGGTCGGGGGTCTGGTATTAGAGTGGAGGAGCTGTCAGATGTGGGGTTTTGGGAGGAGGACGGGGGGAGTTTTGGGGGAGGCTGTCAGAAGCTGTAGACGAGGACAGATCGCAGTAGAGTTACAACCAACATTTATTTGGAGCCGACTAGAGTTTTGCCGCCCGTCAGGAGTCGGGTTTTGGTTCATGTCTTGACAACAGCCAACAGAAAACACACAGAGGCTTTTTCTAAAGTAAAAAAAAAAGACTTTTACTTCACGCTGCTGCTGTTGGTGCTGGAAACCTGGTGAACAGCTGTCTCACACAGCACAGTAATGCTACAGACAAGGACTGTAAATACATTTAGATGTGAGGGGAAAGAGGGATTTTGTGCACATGAACCTTTTTTAAAAGTCAAGAAAATTTTGGTTTTGTGCAAAGGATTGTCAGCAGAGTAAAAGCTGTGAACTATTCTCCACCTGTGAAGACTCTTCTTCTTCTCTCCTGCTGCCTCGCTGCTGCTTCTGTGGACAGATATATCTGTTGTTGTCCTGACTGCAAGAAAAACAACAACACTTGTCTCACACATGCACACAAACGCACTCACACCTATATGTCAAATTTTACACATTTCATTTACATTTTATTGATGAATTAGCTTCAACTTGACAACGTAAATACAATACACATGTTAAATGTTCCCTCCGAATGTAAGTAATACTAAATAAAATGATATTTACTAAATGTAAATAGACTAACAAATGAATAAAAGAGCACAAGAATGTCCAACCAAAGAAACATGTGATCAGCGGTGTTTACATAAATGGGTAAATAAACAGAGAGGAAAGTCCTCTTACCTTAAAGTAAAACACATTTGTATAGGCTGGATTGACAAATAAAATGACACTTTACTATCAGTAGAGTCTGTAGTAGTTGATATAAAATACAAGAAGAAAATCATGTTATTTGCACATTAGTTGTATGTTATTATAATGAAGTCTATTTAATGTCGGTGTAAATTGAAATGAACACAATTAGTTCTGCACTAAATCATATCCAACTAATCCAACTCACACAGCGAGTGAAGAGTCTCTGCTGTCACATTATGAACCCACACTGCCCCCTGTGGGCACCCAACAGGAACAACAGCCAGAGCCAAACACAGCTGCTGTCTCACACCGTGGAGTTTCCTCCAAAACCTGAACCATTAATTACTAAATCAGAACCACAGAGAATCTCTTTGAGCATTTAGGGACCTGAAGTTCACTTTACATTTTGTAATTTCAATATAATAATAATTATTCAATATAATGCATTTTTATTAAAGAAACATACCAATATGATTTAGTGAGGTGATGTGAAAAATGAAGAAATGTAACAATTAGCATAATCCATCCCTGGTGGAATAGAGAACAAACTATTAGATCATCATGTAGAAAAACACTCAAACAGCAATTAAATACAAACATATTGAAATGAATATGAATGTTTAGGTACGTGCCATGCCTCTTGAAAAGGATCTGGGCGTGGAGGGGCTGCTTAAACTCATGCTTGCTCTTTTCTCAGACACCATATTTCCATTACCATGCCATTACACTGATTAATGAATTGTGCCAGTCATTCAGTACAAATGCCTGAATGTTCTGCTTTCATGCAGCGTGAGAATGTTCTGCTTTTCTCTACTTAAAGTCTGTAAAGTGAAAGTCGTTGTTTGGCTTCTGGTCAGACTCATTGAGCAGGTTGGAGCTAATGCTGGCAGCAGGTCTGCTCACACTTTCACCTCGGCACAGGAACTTCTGACTGTGCCTGAACACATCAAACCCTCCCTGGATCCTCGGACTCCGTTAGCTGTTCACTAATCAACTACGTTTCCCAAAATGCCTCTCGACACCCTCCTATTGTAGAGGCGTGAACTTGTTGCTTCCGGTGAAAGAGGAGTTTACTCTTCATCAAGGTTACACACTTTATTGAAACCTCAACATGTCCTGTAGCGATTATGTGTGCGTGTGTATTTTTACTAAATTAGTGTCTTTATAAAGAATTAAAACTTCTGAATCTGAAGGATTGACATCAAAACCTGATGTTGTTTAGTGATGATTACTGATTTATCATTGGTCAGAATATATAATATAGTATATTCATCAGGGATCCTAACGAAGGTGAAATGATTGAATGATTGAAGACGCCGGCTCCTATCGGGCAGAGAGCTACAGTTCCATCATGTAACTCCCAAACACACAAACTGTTAGTGAACAGGGCTAGCTGTTCCCTGCTTCCAGTCGTTATGCTAAGCTAGGCTAACCACATGTCTTGGTGTTAAATATCTATCTTCTCATCTCAGAACAAGTGACGATTGTATTAATTTAAATAGTTTAAATACGGTACTTTGCTCCATACAATCAGTTGTTTACTAAATGAGCCACATTTAAAGGATTAGTGTTTAATGTCTCAACTCAAACTGCCATGCAAGTACACATAAAATAATACAATATAACTTGAAGAAAATGTTTATTTAAATCAGGAAATATCTGATCGTGAACATAAATACAGATCTGAGTCTGTACTCTGCAGCTGACTTTCTCTCCGTGTTAGTCTCAGGGATGAATCTCCTTCGGTTTGGGGTTTTGTTTTCCTCAGTGTTTGCTCATGTCTCTGGATCTTCCTCTATGATTTTGGAAGCTCTGAACATTTTTTTCCTGCCTCTTTAAATTTTGTTGCATTCTCCCTGCCATGCCTTCCTGCAACCAGGAGATTGAGGAGGTAGGACCTGCCCCGTCTGTCTGTCTGTCTGTCTGTCTGTCTGTCTGTCTGTCCGAGTGTGTATCTGTCTGCTGCTGCTCTGTGTGCACCTGCCTGTCTGTCTGTCTGCCTGCCTGTCTGACTGCCTGCTTCACACCTTTTTAGTTGCCTCATTGCACCATTAGATTTTCATATTAATCACCGTTTGGTTGAACATCTTCCTGATGACGTTAATCTTTTGTTTGTTGGTGTTGTGTTGCATTCCTGCTGTCAAACAGTCTCAAGTCACATGAAGTGGTTTGTCAGTGTCGGTCACAATTCTCAAATGTTCCCTTTGGAATACCTTTCTGATGCTCTCTCTCTGTCTGTCTGTCTGTGTGTCTGTGTGTCTGTGTGTGTGTGTGTGTGTGTAATTGTACATTTAGGGTTGAAACTTAAAATGAAATCACGGACAAACGCTTTCATGTGACCACTTAAATCATGTCGTGAAACAAAGTGTGGATGTGCATTCATGTGGCTGACCGAGCAAAGGTACGACAACTTCGTATAACCAGAGAATTGAGCGTATTCATTTCCATCATCTTAAAGACTCATTTAACCCGGTGTTCAGTGTGTTAGCTCAGTAAATATCAATAACTTCCATTAATGAACTTCATCTAAACTACAAGTTTCAGCTCTAATCAGCCAGTTTATCACAGCGATGGATATACATGCAAGACTAGTTCTTTGATGAGTGTAAAGTTAGTGTCTGTCAATTTGACCAGCAAATATTTTACAAATCTTGTAAACGTTCCGCCAAAAAAGGTCAACAAAACTTTTTTTTTTTTTTAAATCATCAAGTAAATGTATGAAATGTAATTTGCTTTGTACAAAAAGACGTTTTGAAAGCTGTTATAATGTCCTGAGTGTTTCCCTCCTCACTGGTTCAGCTCACAGTTAAAGACGTTTCTAACCCTAATCTGATCCATAATCACTTATTAAACCTTAGTTACTGCTGTTGGAAAATATTTGGAATTACAATGATTTGTTTTGTTGATTACTTTGATTGGGAATTAAAATGAGCAAGGCACGATTTAGGAAACAGTTTAATGTTGCTTCTTTATTGCTGGAACTCTTTGAGGAAAACATTTCAAGTCGTCCAGCTTCCTGCAGACACATTGTTCTGCTGTAAATGTAACTGTAACGCCAATAAGTAACAACAACATGCAAATGTCTGTGAAGCTGTAAAATCTCAATATGTGTCTTTAGTCGGTTAGAATAAAACATTTAAAAGATCAAGACTGTTTATGTCATGGGTTTATGGTAAAACATAAAATAATAATAAATAGCGTTAAAGTGAGATCAGTATCGGCCTGTAAAACACACACAGCGGACCGTTTATTGTTTTTTGTTGTTGTTGCAGTTTGTGTAATATTAAAGTGCAGCATTTGTAACCACACTGTGATGTTGATGCACTGGAAGCTTTGCAGGGTTTCAGGACGTCACAGCTGAGAATGTCTTCATCAAAACAGTGAAATGGACCAAACCGTGTTCCTCGTGTGAAACGTGGACGCAGAAGTTGTAAATGTTGTTGATGTGTTTGTGTTTCAGCTGGAGGGGAAGGTCCAGCAGGGAGAGAGAGACTTTGAACAAATCTCCAAAACTATACGCAAAGAAGTCAGCAGGTTTGAGGTGAGAGATGTGATGGATGAGTAACGAGAGGAATGAATGTTGAAATTCTGTTTATTAAAATAAAATGTGTGTGTCTCTAACCCTTCGCAGAAAGAGAGAGTGAAAGACTTTAAAGCGATCATTATCAAATACCTGGAGTCACTGGTTCAGACACAGCAGCAGGTAAAAACAATATGTTGCTTGATTATTGTTATTATTTGTATTATTATGTTGATGTTTTTATAATTTAGCATAATAGTTACATATATACTTGTGTAAAAATCAAATATAGTATAACAGATTTTAAGGAAGTCTACGGCTGCCAATATAAAAATCTAATCTTCTAATGAAATTGAAATGTAATTTTACCTTCATGTGACAAGAGAAAAACGTTCTTCTTTTAAATCCAATGGCAGAATTCTTGGGCCCTACTTTGTCAATTAAGTCAACCATTATAAAAAAATAACATTTATGAAAAAGGCCTGAAAAGACATAATTTATACATAATACATAGGACATATTGTGTACTGTGTGTTTCTTAATTTGTCAGCCACGTCCATGACGCATTCATATTGCCTTAGATATACAAAGGACAATAAAGTTTAATTCATTCAGAATTTTCATTTGAATGTCTATTCAATTTCACTTTTATAATTTATAAATGGAGGTTTCATTTTAACTTGGTAGTAATTATGCATTTTCATACTGGATTATAAAAAAATATTTTGTCATACATCATGTGCACACACATTTTAATTTGATCAAAGTATTTTATTTTAAAAGGGAGGCACACACTTCATAAACTCATTGTGGGATACAACATATAAGCTATTTTACAGATTAACATTTTAAAGATACATATTTTACATACATATAGAACCAGAATACATGTATGGCACATTAATGAAAAGTAAATGCATTTCTTTTTTCTCTTACAGCTAATAAAATACTGGGAGGCCTTCTTACCCGAGGCAAAGGCCATCTCATAGAGTCCACACATACACAACAGACAGTCCTGACTGGCTCCGGTTAAACTACACTACCCATAACGCACCGGGCCTCCCAGGTCACCACCTTCCTCCTTCTCCTGTTCCTGCCCAGAGTGAGGAAGAGAAGCGACTCCGCCACAACAGTCTTTTCTGCATTTAAAAAGAAATCAACAACAGAACTCTAGAATTTACAGTTGGTCAACTTTTGTTCCTCTTTTATTTCCTGCTGAGCTCAGTGTTGCGTTCACGTCCTGTCAGAGTAATTGTTGTTCTCCTGATCGATGCTTTCACAGTAAAACTGTAATATTAACAGTTTTGCACTCTGCGCTACCACTTCCTTCTTAGTGTTCAGAATTCAGCAAAAAAATTCTGAGTTCCTGTGTGGAATTTCTTTATAAACATGAAAAGTGTTATTTTCAAGCCTGAAGTTTATAATCCCGTACAACTTGAACGCAGCATGAGTTATGACCATTGTGATGGCTTTTCTCTCCACACAGATTCTAACATGGTGTCACTTTTTACAAAGTAGAGCACTTTGTTCATCAATATTTTCCCACCAGACACGAAAGGAATGTGTGAGTGGAGACACTTTTTTTATTTTAGTTTGTTTGATGATTTTCCTTAATGTTCCTCAACGAAGACAGATATCCACACTCTAATGTAAAGATATTATCCTTTCTGTCTTTCTGCATTAGTTTGGTCGTTGGATGTATGGAAGCACATTGCCCAAGAAAAAGATGAAAGTTAGGAATGATCAGATACAGATTCTGACAAACGGAAGTCCAAATGATGCGACCCTACAGCCCGTTATCTGTTTGTGTTTGTGTAGATTTGGTAAACAAAAAAAAAATCTAAATCACTACATAAACATTTTTAGGCTAGAGTGATCAAGAAGCGTCTGAGATATTTAAATCACTTTCCATATTCGCAGATGTCTGTCATAAAAATTAAGCTCAATATCTGAGATGAAATATTCAAAACTTAGAATAAAGGGTCACATGATGACGAGCTGTAGGATCTGTTAGAAAAATCTGGCAAGTGAACCTTGAATATTTTATATTTTAGTTTCGAAACGGGCATCACTTTAAGTCCCCCTATTTAGCATGTTTAAGCAGTATATAAATAACTAATTAATAGTTAATAAAACACTATAATGTAGCCGTAAGCAGTTGTAAGTGTTTATTCATTATTTTTCAACAACTATAAGAACTCCTCTGTGCACCTATAACAGGAGGCTGCTGTACAAACAGATAATGTGTGACGATATAGTAAAACAGCTGTTTTATATTTATAATAATATAAAATATGTCTTCATAGGACAAGTTGTAATTGTTGACAAATCCTTCCTATTAATAAACACATTAAAAATGTCCGTATAACTGCTTAGAACGATATGATAGTGTGTTTTAAACAATGTATTAGATGTTTGTATACTGCTCAGGAAAGCTTAATGGAGGACTTAAAGTAAAGTCTTTGAGTTTATCATTCCTGATTTTTCATTTATTCTGGTTTTCCTGGCATGAGAGGTCTTCCATACATTGTTCCTAAATACTACAGTACCCATGAGCCTCAGCGGCAGTTGCTCTCAAGAAGGTTGGAGTCAAAGCTGTCAATATATTGTAGCATGTTCAGTAAAAATCCAAATTTTCTTCTTTTTTTTTAAATACAATTTTCCGCCCGGCAACAGAAATCTGACCAATCTCTCTGATTGGATGCGTCTTGCTGCAGTGTTCTCTGGGAGTGTCCCCTAACATGGTCTTGAACCTTTGACTTTTTTTCAAAGGAGCCGATTTCCTTTCAGCTCAGTGTTTGAAACCAGGAATGTGAAAAAGTTACCATTGAATTTTATCCATAAATAAGATTTCAACATATGTTTGTCCAGCACATAATTGTTGTTACACTAACACTGCTATGAGCTTTGTGTTAGAACAGAACAGCAGCTAAACTTGGGAACCACTAAAAACTCCCCAGAACAAACCCAGTCGTCAGAATATCTGCGGTTTTATTGGAGTTTGAAACGGGAGCTGTGAAACTGACCTGGAGTCAGTGATGAAGGACTACTGACTGCATCCTTCTTGTTGTTTTATGTCTTGTACTTACTGTCACCTGTTCAATCCCCTTACTTCCGCCTCACTGAAACTAAAAAGCCCTTATTTGTGTTGCTGTATGATCGTAAGTGAAGGCAACGTTTTCTCTTTCTGTCCCTTTTGAGCCAATGAGAGCAGAGAAGGAAGAATTTCACTCTGGTTCAGTTCACTGCTGCTGTCTAACGGACATTTCCAGACATAGAGAAAAGTTTTGTTGTTTTTTGTGCCCAAGAAGGAAAACGTTTCTCCTTGAATCATCAGACCTAAACTAGTGGGGTAACGAGGTAAACTGATCTCTGTAAAGTCATATTAGATCAGAGAAATCCAGAAGTGAGCCTTTAGTGTCTTTCTTCCTCATGTTCATTTTCGTCAAAGAAAACTATGATGTTTTCAGTTTTGGTTTATTTAATGTACCAGGAATTGAAGGAATCAAACATGCTTGTGAAGCTGACGAGCTGACGATGAAGGACTTCCTGTTGAGTGTTCAGTAGTTTCAGGTGTGGAGGAAGTGAGTGACCGTCAGGTGACTGTGTCCGTCCAGAGAGCAGCTTCACACTGTTTCTCTTCCTACTGATCAGTGTGAGGGCTGCAGTTGGACATATTTAACTGCAAATTTGTTCTTGATTTTATTGTTGTTGAATTTATCAGAAGCTACAAATCTGACATATTTTATTAGATAAATGTTGAAATGAAAACTGGAATTTCTTTTTTCAGCCCTCATCCCACTACTTCTGAATCTTAAATCATATAACACTGTATTGATTGCTACCTTTTTGTATTTTATTCCATGTTTTATTCTACATGTTTTGCCGCCTAAATGATGTGCAATGGTTGAGAATTTTCAGTTGATTTTATTTTTTGTTATTTTCAGATGATGAAATTCTTTCTGAGCTGATTTTTTTTAAGTCTTGTTTTTGACATGACATTCCTGCAGCGCGGCAGTGCAGAAGTTTGCGAACTTTAATTACAATAAAGGAATGTATCTCATCCATGGTTTGCACTGGGTTTTTATTATTATTATTATTATTATTATTATTATTGCAGATCGCTTCTGTTGAAAAGTATGTTTTTAATGTTTATATTTTTATTACTCCACTTAATAATGCTAACATTTTGCTCAATTCCACTATCATTATTAATATCCCTCCTCTTTATTGATGTATTTATACACTTTATTTGCATATTAAAAATGTTGATTGTTGTCATCATAAAAAAAACAAAGAATTAAGAACATTTTATTTTATGTTTATCATTATTAGTATAACTAAGTTTTAAGTAGAAAACCATTTTTTAAATGTTTTTATTTATTTTTTTCTTTGAGGCTCAAAATGAAAACCAAAAGTTTTTTATTTATAGGATAAAAGCAAGATAAAACATCGTTTTTCTTTTGGGACAAGATACTCCTTTTGATCAGTATGTTTCTGGTCTAATTTGTCCTCAAATATTCATCTGTCCATATTTGGTGTGTGTGTGTCGCTCTTGTCAAGACCTAGTTTCTTTTATCCAAAGAGTCGGACTGTCAAAACCTCAAAGTGATAATCAGAGACTGGAAAAGATTCACACAATCTGTCAGGAGGCTTCACATCAGCTCTGCATAACACACACACACACACACACACACACACACACACACACACACACACTGAGCATATAGGCAGAGCGCTGTCAGAAAGTGTGCTGTGCATTACTTTGCATTGTGGCTGTCACAGGATCGACTAGCTGTCATATTCACGCTGCAGGTTTCTGTGGAAGACGAACAAATTCACATCTAATTTTATGAAGAGACTCGTGTGTGTGTGTGTGTGTGTTGACCAGTTTATTCAGCTCCTTTCCGACGGTGTTCGACATTATGACCTTCATAAACATACGTAATAATTTTTATATTGCAACTGTAAAGGTGATAAATATAATTTTCAATGAGCCCTAATTTAATCCCAGAATATACTGTACTATATATAATAAATAGTCTTAAACTTGGGTAGTGTGATGTCTTTAAGTAATTTGCAGAGTTGTCATAGATTTTAAATACGTCAATCAAATATTGAAATACGTTACTGTTGGGTTGTTGGTTGTGGTTCTGTAAACACAACAGGGACAGCTGCAGTAAACATTCATAGTGGTCCTACAATTTATTTTCCCCCATACTATTATTTTCCATATATAAATATAAATAGTTCTCCTGTATTTCTTAAAACGGACAATTTACATTTTCAAGGTCATTTCGCAACAAATCCACTAAACGCCCTTGATGGGCCGTTGATTTCACTCTAAAAAACAATTATCAACTTACACGTTCCCTTACACAAAAGGCAACATATAATAACGAAAAGAAAAGGCCAAACAAATACATGTTTTAAGGTGTATGTGAATGACATCCGCTGACAGGAAGTAAACATGGACCCAATCTGGTCCATGCAATCCAGTGAAACTGCAGCACCCACAGTACAACAGTTATAAGAGAGCAACACCCTGGTAACCATAGCAAACACTGTAGCCACAATGCACATAGCAACCGCCTACCAACGACCTCAAACATGTTAGAAAGCCAAACAAACGTCTAGCAACACCCAATCAACCACAACACACACTCCAGCATCGTAGTGATAATGGCTTCTTAAATGTTCTTTTGTTACTGTTAGTGTGTGTTTTCTCGTGTTAATTACGTTAACGAAAAATGTAAGGTTTTCTTTGACTAGTATAAGACTAAAATGCCCAAACCTTTAGTCAACCAAAACTTGACAGAAAAAAAGGGATACGGTTAAATATGATAAAATGGACATTTGACATAGGACTAAGACCAAATAAAGAAATAGCTGACACAACTACAGATAGGTCAGCAACTGCATTACCTGACGCGAGCAGGGATCCTACTGTATACACTTAAATACCACTTCAAAATGTAAAGACACGTAGCAAGTTACAAACCATAAACACAAGACTATACCTTTCTAGCAAACACACAATTTCTTCTTGGAGAAAAAAAAGAAGCTAATGTGGTATGTATCTTTTTGGTAGAAATGAAATTTGAACAAATGATAACTAACAGCTAATTATCCAAATATCCAATTATCTATCCAATGAATTAGTTTCCTCACATACGTCTTAGGTGGATTGGAGACATGATCGTCCATTTGGCTTTAAAGAGAATACCAATGGTTTTTATTTACTAAGGGCAACAGGGCTCTCAATAGATTGTGAGGGTTTACAGGGCATTTTACAAATGCCCTGTAAATCCTTCCCTCTTAATATGATTTTCCCTCACAGAACATACAGGAACACTTAAACTGTGTCCTTCTGTCTCTTTCAGGTTGAGAATAATGTAGGTAAACCTGCATTCTTAACCTCCCACTATCACTTAAACCCAAGAGTAATGGTGCAGCCCCCTTTTCCAGCTTCACCTCCACCTCTAAAATTTTCACTTTGACTCCAGAATAATGCATCTGCATCTGTTTTCCTCGCTCACTCTAACCTCTCGCTCTCACATGACTCCAGAATAATGGAGATGTATTTATTTTTACACTCTCCATCTCGACCCTCCGTCGCTATCAATCTGGCTTTAGAATAATGTTGGCACATCTGTTCTGCTCACCCTCCTAACCCCTCAATTTCCCCGCCACTTCAGGATAATGTAGGTGCATCTATTATCTCTGCTCACACCAGCGCTGCTGTCTCCGACCCGTTTTTAGAATAATGTAGCTGCATTTACAACCACAAACAGCCCCCACCCCCGTAACCTCTCAGGCTATCACTGCAGGGTCGGGAAATAAATATAACACAGCACAAAGTGCAGCTTCTTTGTTTTAAGCTTGAAAATCGTGCTTTAAAGTATTTAATATTTCAGCTCAGCATTTACACCAAATCACCAGACACTCTCACGTTTCCATATTCTCTCCATCGGCTACTTTAACTTTCTCCTCTTTTCTCCGGAGACACAAACACAGACGAGGTGCATGAGGGAAGAGAATGAAACAAAAAGCACTCGGTTGCAGATAACAGTGTTGTTGCAGCGTAACCCCGGCTTTTATTTATCATATCTCCAAATGGCGGTGTAGCTGTTGTGCTGTGGTCAGGATACAGTGACCTTAGTTGATCAACTACCCCCCTAGTAGCCTGATAAGAGGGCTAATATAACAGCGAGCGAGGGGGGAAGGTTGTACTGTAATTATTTCTGCGCTGTCAGAGGGGGAACAGACCGCGGCCCCCCTGCCGATTCAAATCTGAGGGGAAACTAAAAAGAGGAGGAGGAGGAGGAGGAGGAAGGGCCGCAACAACAACAACGCCAGTGAGACAAATATCAGCCAGCCGCCGCGACACGCCTGAAATTGGACCAGTTTGTCATGCACAGTGCTGCCAGACACACACACACACACACACACACACACACACACACACACACACACACACACATACACAAACACACACATACACACACACACACACACACCTAAGATGTCATACAGGACTTAATTCAAACTTTACTGGTTACACACAAACAGGAAATACTCACAAGTAGATTGGTCGGAGCAGGCATCCTTGTGCGGTGCGAGGGTCTAAGGACAGAGGGTGTCTATCCTGTACAGTCTGTAAAGCACACTGAGACAAATGAGTCATTTGTGATATTGGGCTATATACATACATTTGATTTGAATGAATACATTCATTCAAATTCAAACACCAGTTGAAGAAAATAATGTATTACAGACAAAGGAGAGAGAAAAAATCAAGCAAACAAAGTGAAAAACTAAAATTAAAATGCAACAAATATGAACTACTCGACTGTACTGTACTACTGTAACACCAGAAATCTTTTCACAAATACATCGTTTCATTTTTAAGAAAAGGTTCAGTAATATCCTAAAACAGTTAATCACTACTTTTTATCAAACAAACAGGAGGAAAGCATTTGTTGGGGACTATTTTCAGCAGCGGATTAATCTACATTTGGTGCTAGTGAGTAATTGTGGCAGCAGGACGGTGTGTGTGGGATTAAGTCAAAATAAACTGCATAGTGTGCGTGGTAATGAGGAACATGTCACACAGTGCAACAATGAGGCACACTGATGTGTTTTTAATAGTTTTTGGACAACAATGAAGCTCTATGGCACAGAGGAAGAAGATATATCATGCTTTGGATAACACAAATTGATCCTGTAAAGCCGTGGTGGTGGTCCTAGAGGGCCCCAGCACTACCTATTTCCCATCTGGCAATTAGTTATTAGTCGTAAATGGGACTTGGATTAACTCCATTTAAAAGTTCAAAACCGATAATAGCTAATTGCTAATCTCCCACAAGCTTTTGACTGGATGAACATGGCTGATCCAGCTAATCAGCTGCATGTAGAGCAAAGAAAGATGGAACATATGCAGTACTGGGGCTCTCCAGGACCAGGAGGCACTGCTGCATTAAAGGCTTTTTCTTAAAGGACTCTGTAACTGGAAATGTTCATTCTCACCTGTGCAAGAAGATATCAGAGATAATTCATTAGTGGTGTCGTGGTATCCGTCCCCAACTGTTCGGTACAGGACGTTTGGTTCGGAATGACTTTCTCGGTTGAGTACATCCTAAGGCTCAAACAATAATTGTCAGAATAGTCTATTTATGTCTACGGTACGTACATGCACACGTGGAAGACAAATTCTAGAGTGCGAGTTCCAACCGAAAAGTTCTGGCAGTGCACTAGTTGTTGTCCATCAGCTGTCGCATGCTGGTCGACTGAACCCAAACCTCCAGGAGGAACGCCGGGCTTTGAAACTAATTTCACAAAGTGGCCACAGTGTTCAGGCAGCCTCTCACTGCACATTTGGACCGTGCCACAGCGATAACTAATGCTAAGTCTGTTGTGGGTACCCTGTATAAACGATAACAAGCTGCAGTTGTTCAGGAATTATCAACTGCACCGGCAGTTGAGCTTTCCACCGATGGATGGACCTCCAGGGCTGCAGAGAGCTACTTAACAGTGACGGACCACTACATCACTCCCAAGTGGGAAATGAAAAGTCCTGTCCTGCAAACTCGCCCCGTTTATGAACAGTATACAATCACATATCTAGCAGAGAAACTAAAGGAGGAAGCATCAGGGTGGAAATTGGAGAAGCCAGGGACAAGTTTTGCTGTCATAACTGACAAAAAACATTACATACTCTCCGTAAAGCTGGACTGGGCCAACAAGTAGGATGCTTTGCGCACTCTTAATTTAGCAACACAGAAAGAGCTGTCACACAGGTGTCCCGACTATTTGCAAGAGTCATAAAAGGTTGTGTCTTTTTTCCACTTCAGAACAATGTACCAGATGCTGAATGTACCAAAAACACTCCCTTATATATGACACTCCCCCCCACTGGAACTCACGTAATGACATGACGGAGCGTCACTTAGAGCACCGAGTTGTTGGTCACTCAGCATTGACAGGGAAAGCTCTCAAGAACAAAGACATTTGTGATCGAGGTCCGTCTCTCTAAGGAACATAAATATGATCGAGGGATTACCTCCACACGGCTCTCACCATGGCGACGGCTAAGTCAGCAGCTAGCTGCTAACGGTGAATTTTTGTGTACGGTTACACCTATCACACACCCATAACACACAATTAGATCTTCCTAATTTATTTGGTTTCATCTATATTTTCCTCACTATTGCTCTTCTTTCTCCTCTCACTCATCATGTCATAATGTTTGCATGTAAATAGTGTTTTTCTGTCTCTGCTTTGTGTAGAAAGTGTTGATCAGCTCGAGCATTGTTGTCTCCGCTTCATTGCCAGTTTGATATTGGTTCTCTGTGTTGTTCCCACATTGTTCTTTTTCTTCTCCACAGCTCAAACCTCGTGTCATATTTAATTTAATTTGAAGCCTCAGAATCAGTCCAACTTTTCCCTTGACACGTGTAATTACAGACGGCTGCCGGGTGACTCATGAGCGACTTTGGTCGTTTTTTAAAGCCGTTTGAAAGTCTTGAATTCAACCCAAGTTGGTTTGACCTTCAAAACAAGAAACCCAAAGCTGCTTTGTAGCTGCTGCAGCATATAATTGTTAAGAAACCCCCCTAAAAAAGTGTCAATTGTAGCTTTTATTGTGAAGCCGGGAGGATGTATGGGCCCGTGTCGGCCGGTGATAGATGACACGATACCCAGCTTTCCTGATTTCGCAAATTTCTATGAAATGTGTCCTGAGTTCACGAAGGCGAGGAGATAAGAGGCTGGAAGAGGCTCGCCGGCCAATAGGATTCATCCATTTCTGCCTCTTATCTGCTGATAGAGGAGGACCCTCTCTCTCCTCTCCTTTCTCCTCCTTCCCTCCTCTTTTTTTCAACTCCTTTCCTTTGCTTTTTCATCACCATCCTTTACCTCGTGTCTCCTCCTCACTTCTTTCCTCCTCCGCTCTTCTTTCATCTTTTTGTCTCCTGTCTTCATCTCCTCTCCCTGGTCACAGATCGGTTGTTTTTCTCCTCCTTCTTTTCTCTTCTCTCACTCCTCACCTCTCTAGTTTTTCTTCCTCTCCTTTCCTCTTCTCTTGTGTCTTTTCGTCACTTTTCCTTCTTTATCTTCATCACTTTCCATTCCGTCTTGATTCCTTTTCCCTTATTTGCTTCTCATCTCCTCCTTTAATCGTTTATCGTCTTTTAAACATATAGTGTTTAGCAAGGATATAACAATGAAAGATACAGAGTTTAGAGAGGACACAAAGAACATGGCTAGCAGTTAACAAAGGCATATATTAAACCTGGGACAGCGTGTAGCTAGGAAACAGCAGTTGATGAGTTAATACAGCATTTATTTGGCATGATTGCATACGAAGTCAACGGTAAGATGCAATTAAATGCAAATTCGCCCACGGGTGGCAAGAACTGACACAGAGGAGTGCTCACATTGGTGGAAAATGTTTCATTGTAAATACCTGCGGGGTTGAATATACTTAATAAATGTTTACATCTAATGTTTGTACATCGATGTAATCAGTGTCCAGCGATGACATTTCTACAAAAGTAGGCAAAGGACTTCCTTTCTTTCTGAACACACTTTTAGAGTGCAATGTTTAGCTAGGTGGACAGTTAGCTTAAGATACAACTGTATTAGCCGGGATGCAGCCTGGACTGGATTAGATGTTACCTTAATGCTAAACGTTTGTGTGAACATGTTTGTTAATTTACATCAGTCGTAATATATGGATTTAAACTGTATGTATGAGTATAATTGAGAGAGTCAAATTTACAATAAAGAACACAGTAGCAGTATTTTCTTAGTCACGGCGATGGTAGATAACTGAAGCTGTGCAGTGATTGCTCAGGGTGCTGGCAGAGCTCACCACTCTGTGTGTTTTACTGAAAAACAGGTTGGAAGTGTTTGTCTCTAAAAACCTCAGAGTCGCTCCGCAGCTTCCGGTAAAACAGCCAGCGCTGCCGTTCGTCCGGCCGAGACACTTGATCTTCTTTAAGACACTTCAACCCTTTTTTTTTCTGTCTTTTTGTTTTTTTAAGATCCCTTAAAACAACATTGATTGTTTCCCAGAATGACTTTCTGTCGCCGTGGTAATGATTATGCAGATGTGGCACAACCTTTCCATTTGACGGGCGGTTCCCACGGGGGAGGCGGTGACACGGCGGCTGCTGCCGCGCCGACAGGCGACCGACATACCCCCTCCTCTCCACCCCACCCGACCCTTCTCCTTGTGCTTAGTCTGGCCTTTTCCTGGATGGTGGAGGAGGTGATGGAGGAGCGGGTCTCTTTAAATCAACACTGGAGCTGTTATCTTAAAATGAAAAACACATGACCTGCTCTGGAGTCATAATCACGTCAGCAACATTTCATTCAGAATATCATCAATTATTAGACCAGGACTTAAAGTATTACTGACGATACATTATGTTTGTTAAGATGTGATTATTATTATTATTGTTATTATTATTATTATCATTATTATTATTATTATTATTATTATTATTATTATCATTATCATTATCATTATTTACTAATAATGATAATAATAATAATAATAATTTCATTTAATTATAATTTAAGAATAGAAGATTAGAAAGGTTGCAGTTTTATTTCCTTTAACATTTCACTGATCAAGACTCATAATTATATTTTAATACAACAATATTTTCAAAACATTCAGACAGAAAAGCAACACATTTATTTTGTATTGTTTACACTCAATGTTTACACTACTAAAGCTAAAATATCAGTTATTAAAACCATACATATGACAAACATTATTTTGTGTGTTCGTTTATATATTTATTTTTGTATCACTCACTCTGTCACGCGTCTTTGAGTTTCTAGAAAAGCGCTATACAAATCTAATGTATTATTATTATTATTATTATTATTATTATTATTATTATACAAAACATTTAAATATAACAATTTGACAGGCACATTTTCTTTTTAATAATTCATATTATTCAATTATATTTATTTCTGAATACAAATAATGAGGTTGTTTGAATTGATAATGATAAGTGATAATGAAGTTAATAATTAATTTGAAAGAATACTTTTCCATTAGAAAATATCATATACTATAAAATAATGTGAATAAATGCAACTTTTTCAAATATGTTCATTTTGCACTGTTGGTCTCACATCAAATTAAACTTGCTAAAGTTGGCATAGAATTGAACAAAAACGTTTTACTTATCTCCCTACTTCCAGTATAAAAGAGATTTTATTAAATAATTGATGGCTCTTATCTGGAGCTTTGCAATGACTGCGAACATGTGTAGGTGACACCTGATCCCACTCCTGCACAAAGAAAAACAGATGTTGTAAAGAAAATATTTTGACATGTATGCAGTAGATGTCTTTGTACTGTGACACAGTGAAACCTTCTCGCTGCTCTTCCCTCCTCCAATGACAGCCCTGCACTGATTTATTCTCTTGGATGATTGGCCGTCTGCTGTCTCATTGACAGCAAACCTTCTTCATCATATCTCCACTTTTCCTCTCCTTCTCCTCTTCTTCTCCAAATCATTTTTCCTTTCAAATTAAGTTTTTTTTTGCCCTCCCTCTGCTCTGCCATTGGGTTTTATTTGACAGGAAATATTCCAGGCGATGTGGCGTGGTTGTAGATCTCAGGCCGTGGCAGACTGTATTGATCGGGCTGATTTGCATACATAAATCTATTGGCTATCTGACACTTGCCAATATTCTGGGCAGCAGGGAGTGGCGGTGCTGAGTCGGCCAGGTCACATTATCATTGGTGATGGAGCTTTGATGAAGTGTGACAGCGCTGCACAGCTGCTGACTGACTGGCTGAAAGTCTGCACTGTAAAAAATCCTGGGCCAAGTTTAACAGCAACATGTGGCTTTTTAAAGATAAATCATTAGGATATATTTATATTTAAATGTATTACTAAAAAACACCTTAAAGACATAAAAGTATGCTTTAATGACTATATATTTTGTCATAAATCGCTAATGACAATACACTGTATGTGATACCTTTTTAATTTTTTTTTACCAAAGTACAACCAGCAGGTTCTTTAGCCGCGCTAGCAGCAGTGCGGCTCCATGGATGGCAACTTCAGACATATCTGACTGGCTGGCTGTTTCTTTTGAATTACTGTCTATCTGGACTTAATTAGATGGGAGAACATATTTGTGTTTATTCTGACTTTTAAGTGGCCTCTTTTGAAACTGAGATCAATAAAAGTGAGAATGCTTTTTCATATTTAACAGGCAGAACCTGACGAGTTGCTGTACCTGGCGGTGAGCCTAGCAGGTAACAAACTCCAACTTGACATTAGGACAAATTGGGTCGTTTTCACAAGCAAAAACACAAATCTCCTCAGTTTGACCTCTGCTGTGGAACTGCAAGGGAAAAAGACAAGTTGAGGTAAGTTTCTGACTCTTTTTTAAACTGGAGGAAGCTTTTCTTCTGACAAATGTAAACCGTCTGTTGGCAAAGATTACTCACTGACCATAGGATGATGTATAAATATCAGTTGCCACACCCAATGGTGTTAGGCAGGTGTTACACCAAAGTCTGTGACTCACTCACAAACGCTTCTACCATTCTCTACCATATCCTTTATTTTAATATATGTAGTGACCTTAAAATATCAAATGTAAAATCTTAAGTGTTGCAGAGCAAGAATATGGTCAGAAATGAGAAAGTTGGCTTGTGACCTCTTTAAAGGGGCAATGTGTAATGTCTGGCCACATGCTTCAAAACACAGGGGGCATTATTTCACCTCTGCTACGGGGTCCATACAATCTATATTAAGAGAATACGCACCAAACTGCTGAAACGAGAGGCGGTCAAAAAAACACTGATATCTTATATTAACCAAGTGTGGCGTCAGCCTATATTTCACTTCACCAATCTTTGTTTACGGTGCCACCAACCTGTTCCTGTACACGCTCCGTGTACACTTTGATAGTTTGTTTATTGGATTAAATCCAAAGTGGCAGAAACGAAGGGAAAACAATACCAGTGTTGCGGCTGGCAAAACCCTTCTAAAGGTCCCGACCCCCAGGTTGGTAGCCACTAACCAAAACAGACTGGATCATTCCTCCACGCCATACATGTGACTTTATTAACAGTGCACACAAATATATTCTAAATCAAGGTTTATGTTTTGAGAGTGTGTGTTGCACAATGTGTGTGTTACTGCACCTTTTTCTTTTTTAAGTGAGTGTGTTTCTTCATCTTCGTGTGTGTGTGGGCGTGTGTGCGTGTGTGTGTGTTTGTTTGTGTGTGAAGCAGTGCAGCCTCTAGTTTCTTTGTTTCTTTCGGAGAAAAAAGGTCAAAGCAGCAGAGCGAATTAATTGAAGAGTGAGAGAGCACAGCTGGCTCTGTCAGACCAACCAGACCTGTGTGTGTGCGTGTGTGTGTGTGTGTGTGTGTGTGTGTGTGTGTGTGGTGTGTGTGCGTGTGTGTCTACAGAGTTTAATGAGCTGCCATTCTGCAACTTATTCAGTCAGATATGTAAAACTTCAAGTCCATTAAGAACTTGTTTCTCCATCGGTTGATCCTTGTATGCATTTGCTTTAGTATGTTTACAGGCATATCTCTGTGTGTATGTATATTTCTATGTATGCATATTTTTGTTTACTGGATGCTTCTGTGTGCCTATTATAATATCTATATGACTGTTATGTATTTAGTAAAAGGACAGATACTCCCAGATGATGCCAGATGTTCTGGATGCCAATGGTTTCTTGATTATTAAACTAATCAATCAAGTATTGAGATCGTGAGCATTACATCTTTCAGGGACTGCTATTAATAGAAAACATATCCACATCAATATGAACATGTAATATATGTATCAATACAAGTAAACAAGTGGAACATTACATATGGTGTCTCCCTGCATTCAAAGCAGTCTGGCATGCCAAAAGTGTTCCAAGTCCTTAAACTTTATTTCTAAATTATTTGCAATGTTCCTTTAGGAGGACCACGGACAGAGAAGAGAGCATCAGGAGGGAGAGGTCGTGGCCAGATCCCCGGCCTCTGCGGTCAGCATGTCGAAGTGTCCTTGGGAAAGATACTGAAGCCCAAATTGCTCCCGATGGCCAACGGTTTGTGAGTGTGTGTGAACGTTTATCATTACTGAGGAGCAGCTGGCACTTTGTATGTATGAAGCCTCTGACTCTGTTTGACTGTGTGTGAATGGGTGAATGCTGACATGTGTTGTAAAGCGCTGTGAGTGATCGCAAAGATTTGAAAAGTGCTTAATAAATGCAGTTCATTTACCATTTACCCTCGAAAATGCAAAGGCATCTCCATTGTGTTTTTCTTTCTAGTATTCAGTAGTGATAATAAAATCCTACATAAACTATAAAAACTGTAAATAAACTATAAAAAAACCGATTCAATTAAATTGATAATTGTTTTCATGTACCCTACAGCTATGCAATGATGATTGCTGAGTAAAATATATGTTGATATAGATTTAGCTAGATTTTCTTAAATCAACCGAAAAAACAACTCAATGTTGCCGCTCAAGAAAAAAGCTAGAAAGTGGCCAAAGTGGCAACACTGACAGCCAATCAGTGCCCCCGCCCCCATCATTATTAATGTAAACATATGTTTCCAAAATACATTACCCTCCCTAGCTTTAAGTAACATTGTTAATGCAGGACTGTTATGGAGTACTTTTATAGTGTAGTATTACTACTTTCATTGTAGCAGAAGATTTAATACTTCTTCCACGTATGTGGGTGCCCTTTTGCTTTTTACAGTACTTTCTGTGTACTTGTGCGTATACTCTGTACTCTGTGTTTATGTGCATGCACTCTTGATTGAATGTATACGTGTGTGTGTGTGTGTGTGTGTGTGTGTGTGTGTGTGTGTGTGTGTGTGTGCTCCCTCATTACCTGGCAGTGTTCCCGGTGTTGTGTCGTCGTGGGAACGCACCGTGACAACCTGCTGCTTTCGTATGCAGGAGAACAGCACTGATGGCGGTGCAGAGTTAATAGCTCTTCTGTGGCGAAGCTCTGATCCATCAACTACGCCCCCCCCCCCACACACACACACACACACACACACACACACACACACACACACACACACACACACACACACACACACTCACAACCCCACCCTGTGATACAAACACCGAGTGGCACAATTTAATGAAGTTCTGTTCTTTAAAGCAAGTGGCGGTTTGCTGGGATGGAGGGATGGAGGGGAGGTATGAGAACCTCTCTGCTCCTTCAGCTCATCTGTTTCTTTGAATAGTTTCCACGAGCCAATCGATGCGCCGATTTTCTCCTGGCCTTTCAGAGCTGTCACCCGTCATTGAGGGATGCAAATTTCCCGTCAGAAACTGGCCTGACACTTTTCCTGTCGGGGGGCCTGACGCTCGAAAACACCGCAGCTCAGCAATAAACGAGGTGAAGGCCTCGTTTCTCAGAAGGCCGACAGAGAGAAAGAGAGACCTTTTCCATCAAAGTTTTCTCTCTCCGTCCTGACAAGATGAGGATGTGAAAGGACACTCCGTAAAGTTCATCTCTCTGCAGATCGAGAAGCAATGAAGTCAGAGAAAAAATAAAAAAAGTTCTCTGACTGTTGAGCTGAGTTTAGTCGAGCAATAATTGTGATGCTACCAAACCAGAACCAGAATAATAGGAAAGTTAACAGATGACAAAACTGAACGCTTATATTTTCCTCCAGATGTTTGGAGGTCCAGAGCACTTAAGAACGTGAAAAGGTTTTACTCACCTCTGGCTATGTCTTTACAGGACAAGCACATATCAGGATGCATTGGTCATATCTATGACACAGTTCTGTCTGTAAACAACGGGATCATTGTGATGTTTCCAGGGAAGGGTCCAATATGTTGATGCTTCACTTCCAGTTTGACTTTAAACCTTCAAAACTGAGAGTGAGTTAAACAATATCAAGCAAAGAAAATGCCACAGCTCACCTAAATCTATGGACACACTTCCTGAAAACATCAATCATGTTCATTTCCATCCCTGAATACGCTCTGAACTTGACTTATTTATTTTGAGTGAATTTTTTGTTCTCATCAGTAGTTTTGTCATTGATGAACTTCCATACTTTTTGATTATATGAGATAAACAAGCTGCAGGTACCGTACAATTGTCTTTTGTCCATCCATTATCCATTGATACAGGTGAAGTGCAGATTGTGAAAGGGGAGAGAGAGAGGAAACGACATACAGCAAATGGCCAAAGGTCGGACTCGAACCAGTGGCCGCTGTGGCAAGGACTAAGCCTTTGTATATGGGACGCCTGTGCTACTGGTTGAGTTACCGGGATAATGTATTATTATTATTATTATTATTATTATTATTATATTATTATTATTATTAATATTATGAGTTGAGATGCCATCCCCCTTGTTAGCAAAATTACCAAAATGTATGCCCCTTGCTCTTTTATTTATCCTTTATCTGACTGAGGTTTGTGCAAGTCAGAATCTATGGCCCTATTTATAATATTCTCTAAACTATATCTCTGGGGAGAGGGGGCAGATCAACCCAGCGTCCCAGGGAATCTGACTTTCATGCAAGAGACTGAAGTTACTTGCCCTAACCATGATATGCCAGAATTCTAAAAACCTGAATCATTCAATAAAATCTAAGGTTTTGCACAATAGTCCAATATGCGTGTGCTTGTCTGCCGATAGGGTTGTTTGGCAGATTCGAATGCACAATGCTTTAATTGAGAATTTTTCGGCAGCTCAGCTATCATTTGGTGCTTCCGCAACCGACACTGACCGTACTCTGTCAGATATTTCTGCAGAGAAAAGAGAGAGGGAGTCAGAGACAAAAGACAAAATGAAAGAGACCTTTTCTAGAAAGTTTGGTCAATCCTTCTGGACAGAATGAGAATGTGAAACAGCTCTCAGTAAAGTTCACATCCGTCTGCTGGAAGATAACACTGAAAAACAACAAATTAGGAAAAAAGTACAAAAGTAAAAAGAGCAAAAGAGGGAAAAAAGAGTAAAGAAGATCTCATAGTCCAGGAAGGAAACATAGTAACTCACCTCAGATTTCATGACATTTATAGTAAATGCTTCAAGACTAAGCTCAAGCTTTACACTTCACATTGTACTTTTTAAATATTTCTCTCACTTGTGGAAGTATTTTTGGTGAAGTCCTTTTTCACAGCACCAGTTTTTCCTGCACACAAAAGTCACAACGGCAGATGTCATCAGTGTTCCGGATCCCACTGTAAACACAAACCCACCAAAAAAGCTCATTCTGAAAAGAAAATGGACACAAATGGTTGCATCTGGTGAGTAACGTTGTTTCTTTCATCAGACTCCATAAAAACCTCTTGGGGATCCGACTTCCACCCTAAGACTTCTCTGAAGATATTCTAAGAGGATATTGAAGAAGTCCAGATGTCCCACTCCTCATGGTCAAACCAGTTAAAACCATCTGTACAATGACACCAGAAACCCTAACCCTCAGAGACCCACAAGTGCCTTTTTTAGGGGGGACAGGTTGTCTTCAGATAGCAGGTCAACTGTCAATGCCATATAGAAGTGGTCTAGTCATAAATCAGTAATAAACATGTATTGTGGTTAGGCGCCTGTTAACATTTACAAGTGTAAAAGAGTTCAGAACATTATGATGGAAGGATATGATGAACGTCATCATGCTATATTATGTATTATAAGTTGTTGCTGTAATGTTTGGGTTGATATTTGTTTCTGTCGCGGGACGTGTTTGGACCCAAATGCAGCACACATGAAACCAGGAACAGTTGATAAAGACATTTAATGTCAGAGCTCAGCAGATACAGGGCAGGACAAATAAGGAGCACAGGTAAGTACTCAAGTCCAAGTACATGAACCAGTAGGGGACAGGCAGAAGGTAGATCGTGGCCGGGCAGAGGATCAGGAATTAGAAGAGACGGGCAGGTCAGGGGCAGGAAGGGTCGGCAGCAGAAAATCAGTCTGGGTCGAAGTACAATCTGGCCCTGAGTGGGAGAGGGTTAAATACTGGCTTGATTTGAGATGAGATGCAGCTGGAGCCCAGGTGAGCGGATGAGGTGGGAGTGGCTGGCTGGTGAGGAGGAGGAGGCGAGGCGAGCGGAACAATACAGAGAAATAGCAGGTAAGGAGAGAAGCAGACAGTGAGACAGATTTGTTGCCAAATTTAAACATATTTGACCTCTCAAGAATTTATAAAAAATGGTCAAAATTCATTACATACGTTAAGACCCCAAGAACTTCTGGAACACTATAGAAATAAATCATGCTGTGATTGGGTTTAAAAAAACCAAATGACATTTGGAGATTTCTGTAAGAATTGCAGTTTTCGGTGAGCGGATGGTGAACACTGGAAACTGCCCAGAAACCCTCCTATTGTCCATATATCTAGGAAAGCAATACATCCTCTGAATGTCCCTGGTCTGTAGTTTGTGGTTGTAAAGTTTCCTGAGGCTGTGATTATCCTCAAGCTCACAACTACTCGTTTTATACTGTGAGGTCAAGTATAAAAAAATGGTCTCACTACATGAGATGGCTACTACGGGGACTCACATCATTACACATGAATATAACTGGGCTCATTGGTTCCACAAGAGTCTCAGCTTTACAGTCAAACCAGGTTTATGCAATTCCAACACTGTTTAGGGACTCAGGCATGCAGAAATATTACAATGATGATTGATGTACCCTAAACTGCATGGGATTAGCATAAAGCGGGCATGTCTGTAAAGGGGAGACTCCATAGAACCCAGTCAGTCAGATATCTTGAGGTGAAAGGTCAAGGGATCCCTGTGAATATAGCCACACCAGTTTTTCCATCCCTAAAATTTAGCCTAACTTTGGAGCATTATTTAGCGGTCTTCGCGACAGGCTAGCATCCAGTTTCATATGATATCAGTATCTTCACTTCATGAAACATTTACAAAAGTTTATGAATCTAAACCTTCACCACCCCATACTGCCCCATTCATCCAGAAACTCCTCCACCTCACCTCTTTTACCTGCACTCAGAATGATACAACATTCCTCATATCCCTACTGGAATGGAAACTCTCTGGGAAGAATACCTGGCAGAGGAAATGGCTCAATGGGAGGACCTTTTACTCTGTGTACTTTCCTCTTGACCCACTTCAGAGTAGTTCATTGAAGTGGAGCGTTCTAAAAACTCAGACTGGGTCAGCAGTCGGAGAAAGATGCCACCCAGCTCCTCTTACTCTCTTGCACATACTCAGCTGAACTTTTATTGTTTGGAGTTTACAGAATAACATCTGAGTTGATTTAGAGGAAAAGTCAAAAGTTCTAAGGATATATCCTCTTGATATATCATCCTCTACCAAATTTCATGTAATTCCATCCGGTAGTTGTTGAGATATTTCACTCAGCTCAAATCAACAAGGTTTGTGGGTTCCTTGTCATCAGAGTAGTCCTCCTTTCGGTTCTGTTTGAGCTTTTTTATGGACAGAATCTCAAAACACAGCCTGAGACTGGACTATCTGCCATGGTGGCATCAGAATTGTGATTTTAAACAAAAACTTTTGAAGGTTATGTGGTTCAGTTTGCTTCATCAGGCTCTTACCTCTGGTGGTGGTTTGATATGAAGCAGCTGGTATGGCCTTTGTACTTTAAAATGCTGGATTGCCCCATTTTGGTGGGAGTAAGTTACTGCCACAAGTGAAGGAAAATGTTCTGTCTTGGCACTAATGCAAGTGTTGTACTGGACTTTTATTATAAAGACAAAGCTCTTTGCACCTATTTCTTTCTGCTCAAGCCCAGAATCTGGCAGCGCGTTCATCATTGTGAGTCGTCTGTGTCAGTTTACATTATTTAACTTCGTAGAAGAACATATTGCACTCAAAAGAGCAGCAATATCACATTCACTCCCTGAATTAGCTCATTCTGGCTCCTGTACTGTACCTTCTCCAGTCCGTGGCGTGTGTTTGCTACAGGCATCATATGACACAAGTGATGTGAAGTAATACTACATGCCACAGCTGCAGTGTCTAAAGAAAGTTAACCATCTGACATCACTAGCCTCTTATGATATTATATTCTTGTTCTGGCCCAGTTGTTCCACCTTTCTCAGTAAATTTAGACTCCAGCAGAGTACAGGAAGTTCTCAGTGGGACCTCCATGTCAGCAGAGGCAGCTGGGAAATCTGCCCCTGATGTGATAGATATCAGATCACGTGTGTCCTTACTGGTTCCCTCTCGACTCCTTCCTCATCATCCCTTGTTTGTGTTAGTTTTTCCACTCATTCATCATCTTCTTCATCTTTCCTTTCATTCTCACTGTACTCATGTTCCTCACCTTCTTTTCTTTTTCCTTTCCTCCACTTTCTTCCTTGTTTCCTCCTCTATAACCTCATCATCTCCTCCCCTCACACAATCTTCTTTCTCTCTCTGTCCCTCTCCCTTGTTATCACCTGGCATCCTCTCTACTTTCTCCCTAAATCATCCCTTTCTTTTTCCTATCTCCCCTCCTCGTTTTTCTTTTCTCCCTAAACACCTCCTCATCTCATCTCCTCTTCACTTTCCTTCACTCCTCTTTCCACTTTTCCTTTCTCTTCTTCTCTTTTGACTTCTTGACCTCCTGCTATCGTCTCTTATCAGCTTCTGCTCTTCCTCCTCAAACCTTTTTCTCTTTTCTCATCTTTCCTTCTCTTTTTCAGTCTCCTCTATTCTAATTCTTTTGCTTCTTTGTTATTTTGTCTTCTGTTATCTCATCAACTCTTGCTCGCCTCCATCTTCCCTCTCTCTTCCTCTCCTTTGTTATCACCTTGTCTCCTCTCTCCTTTCTCCGCAAATCATGCTTTTGTTTTTGTCCTCTCGTCGTCTCTCCTCTTTCCTCTCTCACACACTTCACCTCCTCTTAGTACTTCATCCCCCCCTCCTCCCCCTCTCTGCCTTCGGCTGATTAAGATTTCAGAGATACAAATGGCGGCGGGCTGATTGCTTTCAGGGAATCTGCCTTTAATAATTACAGGTGGAGAAGCTCAGGGTAACGTTGGCGGGGCAGAGACTAATGGAAAACTAGATTTTTTCACTGAATTAGAGCGAGGAGGGGTGTGGGGTGTGGGGGGTCCAGATATTGACAAGCCATCAGCGGGCCGTAGATCAGGAGAAGTGCTTTGGACTTGTCAGAGGAGGAGGCGGCAAACTGGCTCTGATGCTCCGTGGCATCTCGATACGCTTCCTGCAGCCACTGTTGTCGTGCTGCGAGGAGGATCAAATCCAACTTCATCTTCAGGACTGTGGAGGGAGGACAGGGTG
Organism: Cottoperca gobio; assembly: GCF_900634415.1. Taxonomy (NCBI): domain Eukaryota; kingdom Metazoa; phylum Chordata; class Actinopteri; order Perciformes; family Bovichtidae; genus Cottoperca; species Cottoperca gobio. The sequence continues at coordinate 25,872,013 of NC_041363.1, read as the reverse complement.
GAGGAGGAGGAGAGTTAAAAGGCAGCAGAGTTAACCTTTTTTCCTGATGACTCCCTCCTCCTCCTCCTCCTCCTCCTCCTCCTCCTCCTCTCATGGAGGACCTGAATCAAAATGTAAATGTTGGAGCCTCTGAGGGAAGCAGGGCTCTGGGATTCTGCTCGTATTGATTATATGAAGTGAGTCGGAGTCGCTCTGTTCAACAACCAAATGTGTTTTCCCCCGACAGGAATTACCCAGAGTTCAGCTGGCTCTGTGCTCTGTTGCTAATGACATTTCTGATTTCAGTGCAGGTACACTCACTTTGGCATAAAATTCAAGGATTTAATGATTTTCAGGATCCTACTTACCTAAAACAAAAAAGAGAGGCTTTTCTAACATGACGTGACGTTGTTGAAATTATTAGTAAGAACCAGATTCTTTTTTTTTTGTAACCACCGAGAGTGAAAGCCATGACCATGACCTCTGACCTCTGTGTGGAGGAGGGAAAAGAACAGAAGGATTTCTCTATGGAGATCCATGAAGGATCAAATCATTACAACAAAGCTTTAGTCAGATTCAAGCTCTACGCATGATTTCTCTGATACACAAAAAGAAAACGTGTTGCATCTGATACTTCCAAACAATATAACACCAACAGGATCCAACAGGATCTCATGGGAAGGCGTAAAGATAGAACGCCGCTTATGAGCAAATCTTTAGCGTGTCATGCTACGCATTTTAAGCTGTTAGCACGTCATGTAACGGCCCACTCTCATTCCCAGTTTATCACATACAAATATGCGGCCACAGTTTTAAACACGTGGCTAACGTTGACTACTTGACTACCATCAGGGCTACTAACTAACAGCGTCCTGTTCGGGGACGATAAGAAATGTGACCTGTCTTGAAATGACGCAGTAAACTCACTGTCGGTATGGAGTCCAGGGAAAGCACTTTTCTTTTCCCTGATGATGATACATTGTAAACAAAAAAATCAGTTTTCACACAGGTGGGAGGAGAGCTAGTTACGGTTAGCTGTTAGCATAAATAACATGCAAAAAGGAAAAAATGCGTAGTTATACATGCATACATAACTTAAAAAAATTATTACTATTCATGCACCATTTGGTAAGAGCAGAATGAATTATAATAATTAAATTCAAGTCATCATGAAGCTTGTATTTTCTTGATAAAGTATTATTACTTGACAGTTATTGCATTATTAAGTTGAGCTCAATTGCACATTATTTGACAGTTTATTACATTTCCAACACTTTAACTCATCATTTTCTTATCCATTATTGTTAAGATATTTTTACTTACAAACTTTGCAAATTTGAACTACATCTCAAGGTGATCAGCAGATCATGAAAAAGGCTAGTGAGTGGACCTGGAGTTAAGATTATTGTATTGTTCATGAAGTCTAGAAGTCACGCTCAGATTGTTAAATAGTTTCTAACTGATAAACGCTAAATTGTAACTAGCTGTAAAACGACTGCACCTACATTTAACATGAATGTTTTTCTAAGAAATGAAGCCCTCTGCGTGTCTCAGACTGTAGGTGAGGTAAAACTCCTCGGCCTCCATTAAACGTCAGTGTGCAGAGCAGCAGGCGGTCTGACCCCCTCAGGAGTTCATATATTTGACTCTAAACACTGATGTTAAAGCTCAACTTTAATGCTTTCTGGGGAGGGGGGGGGTTTCTGTCCCCCAAACGGAAATTAAATTTTCACGCTTGCTGCTGTACAGTAAACACACCGAGTACAGGACTCACAGTTTGTGTATTTTAAAAAGTCCAAGTGAGGTAATTTTGTGGTCTCAGTGTGTGTAGGGAGGGGTGGGGGTGTGGGGGTGTGGGGGGGTTTTTCCTGCCAAAACGGTTCTCATTTTTGGGTGGTATGATGTGTTGTGTTGTGAGCGCTGTGTGCTGTAGCGAGGCGATGCAGCTGACCGATCCATCCATCATCGGCTCGTAGTCTCTCTGCTGCTCGCTCCTCAAACTTGGTTTTTGTTTGGAAACCATCCATCATATTCCTGAGCATGAGAGACCGGCCAAAAGACATCACAACCGCAGCTTTGTGTGTGTGTGTGCTTCCTGGTATGCAGTCATGTATTTGTGCTGTGCATTAAAACAACTCGCTACCCAAAAAAACAAAAACAGGCATAAAATTGTTCTCAGGATATTTTCACACAGCTGAATTCATCAGGGTGAAGTTAAAGATTGAAGAATTCTGCCTCCACGATGTCTCAACAATTTGAGTTGTTTTTCTAACTGAAACTGCTGATAAGACAAACTTTAATGTGCTTGTTTTTTTTGGGGGGGTGGGGGGGGGGGGGGGGGGGGGGGGCAGTAAGAGATGTTGGTTGGTCACCAATGACTAGTGTTAACATGAGTGGTTTTTAGTACTGTAAGTTATAAAGTGCACCAAAGCTATCTTCCAACGAGTACGGGCAGGCTGTGTAAAGGGCACGTTCTAATGCCACATCATATACACATTTCTTTTATTGAGTTTGCCTACCTGATTGTAATGTAGTGTAGAGTTTATTGTAAATGAGAATCACGCTTCTTTAAAGTTTGTAAATAGCTGTTCATTTTTAAACCATGGGGTGCCCTGGATTGAGTGGCCGGGGTTCAAATCTGACCTGTGGCCCTTTGCTGCATGTTGTCCCCTCTCCCCCCTTGTGCCCATGCTCAGAACCAGAAGACTAAATGAAGCCTAAAGCCTCTAACACCTAAAACAAGAACTAAAATGGCTGGCAGAGTTTTGAGAAAATGTTTGAAAAATGATGCATAAACAAACCATTTGAGTTCATCAACACTCTCACCGAAAGCTTAGGGCCCATTTTACTACTATTTGGAACAGGAGATGTTTTCATTTTAAGCATTTCACTAATCGAAAAAAAGTGAAACTTGTGGGACTCACAAATGCATCTGCCATTTGAATACTTGCAATCTGTGTCCAAGCAGTGCTCGCAATTTGCTTTTGTAAAGAATTGGACTGAGACTGGTAACATTAGCCAGGGATGAAGCAAACATCTGGGTCCTGTGCATTCTCAGTGGGCCCCTTTAAACCCTGAACACATGAATGCATGTACAACAACAAGTCCTCCACCTTAAATGACAAAATATGTTTTCTGATCTGTTTTCTGAAAATATTAATAATTGCTGATTTGAAAAATAAGTGTTTTCATGGTGTGACAAAACTGTGGTTAAGGTACACAAGTAATTGGTTCGGATTATAAAATGTTATAATGTTTTGGATTAAATTAAGTAGAAATTCACTTGCTATGCTAATATATAAAAATAAATACAAAAACACACTTTCCTCACCATGTGGGGACCTTGTTGCAGTTAATTAATCATTTATGCAATAACAATCTTCAGCCTGCTTTCTTTAATGTAAATAATGCTTTTGGCAGATGAGTTTGAACTTCTGTAGTTTTACATTCAACAGAAGCTGAGAACAAGAATTTACTCTCAGAGAAATGGAGCATAAATTCAGACTTTTTTACCTTAAAGAAAGGCCAGACTTCTTTATCTAGGCCTCTCTCTCTCTCTCTCTCTCTCTCTCTCTCTCTCTCTCTCTCTCTCTCTCTCTCTCTCTCTCTCTCTCTAATGCTGGCCTGCTTGCCGTACATCTGCGCACTCAAAGCTACAAATGACGTGATTATGATATATCATGTAACAGAGAAAATCTCTTTGTTTCTGCCGTAAAAGAAAGAAGAAATCAATACCGGGGCGGCGCAGAGCCTTGAGGGGCCGCGGCGTCTCCCCTGGACTGACCAGGTAAGGGTTAGGCCCGGCCGGGGGTTTGACGGGCACAGAAATGCTGATTCTACATTTAGCCTGACATTGATGCATGCATCGGCCTCGCCGTCCGGTTAGCCCGGTACCTGAGGGTCTGGCCGAGGAAGATCAGCTGCAGACCAGGACGAGGTTAAGGATGGAGAGGAGCAGAGGGAGAGGCCAGAAACCTAAGATTATTTTTAGAGCCAGAAAAGTCTGGGAGGGAGCAAAGATGGAGGAGACAGGGAGTATTTCTTTATGAGGGTGGGAAACGAGGGAGTTGAAGAGAGAAAGGAGAAGCTGAGATAATTCTGAAAGTGAAAGAAGAGGAGATGTTGTAAGAGTCCTGAAGAGTCAAGATTTCAAATGAGGGTTTTAGTTTTCTTTATTTTGGCGACATCTTTGATGAGCTGCTGGAAAGAAACGACAATCTGCACGTTATCCAAAACTTTAACATCATTAACCCGTTGAACCCCCGACTGTTTCTGCTCAGTTCAGTTTTTATTTTTTATTTCGGTTCACCAATTACACACATCAAGGTCAAGGAAGGAAATCATGGAAATCTACATTATACCTGTTAAACATCCACATGATAGTGTTATCATTGTGAGCACGTTAAGCATGGTGATGTTAGAATTAACTACGTTTTCTTTTTTTCACCCTTTTACTTCCTTAGATTTTCATCACACAACAAATATCTCTCTATATGCAGGGATGTATATATATGAATCCTATTGCTGGGACAATCTGAACATTAGTAATGTCAAAAGAAAAAAATAATATAATAAAATAAATATAATATAAGTCACTCCATTTCCCTTTGTGATTAACATGTTTTGAGTTTCCCATCATGCAGTGCTCACATCCAATGATCCAGAGTGTGTCTATCTCATGAGTCTGACAACTACTCTAATATATAAAACCCTTATGCTTAAGTTTAGGAAAGTCTGACTCACCTGTGGGCTTCACCTGCTTTTACTGGTTTGCATTTTGGCAAAATCTACAACATGAAGTGTGTTGATGTTTATTGATGTTTTTATATTTTTAGAAAAAGGACACAGATTAATAGTTTCTAGAGTTTGACAAAAAACTAAACCTCTCAGTACACACACACACACACACACACACACACACACACACACACACACACACACACACACACACACTCTCTTCCCTCCCTGTTTCTGATGTTGACCCTTGACCTGCGACCTCTCAGTGGAGTGTGGCGAGGTTCATCATTAGGCTGGTCTGGAGCCTGTGGGAGACACCCAGCGCTGCTCTGACTCTCTAGATAGGAAGATTTGATGGTTGGATACTTCTGAGGGTCGATGTATTGAATTGCCATTACTGTCTCCTCGGTAATTCACAAGCTGCTTTGTGGCCTTTGAGAGTTTCTTTTGAAGTCGGTAATTTTTCAATAATCAAGATTATTTGATTTAGTGCGTCAACACAGAAGGTGCAAGTGAGCAGCAGCACATTAGGGACAATAATGAGTGTCTACGACGCCCCTATCGTTTGTTACAAATCAGCATGACAAAAATGATTAATATGACCTGATCTTCCACTTCTGGGGTGGAGATTTGGTCAGCTTTGGGGATAAAACATACGTGGTTAAGGTTTGGGAAAGATCATGGTCATGGATAAATGAAACCAAGAGTATTGGTAAGAAACAGGAAACAAGTCAAAGGCCCCGTTAACACCTGGCAGTAACACGCGTCTCGGTGATCCAAGCACAAGTGGACAGCTGTAAATATGTTAATTCAATATATTAAATATGTTCAAACCTGGCATTGGAATGCGTCTCGAGTGACCGCGTGTACATTGTTTCCCTTTGCCCTTTTAACCGCAGGAGGCAACGATGCACTGCCCGTGCCTAGTCTGCCGGAAATGATCAGAAAAAGGCGATGAAGAAATCTAAACAATACAGACTGACAATAAACTAATCAGTAATAACAGGATTTTGGCAGCTCTGAAAAGTATTTTGGTATATTCAGTTTTCCTGTTCAATGAGATTATTACTAACGTATCAGATGTGCTCACTGGCTTAGATAAGACTTTTCCAGACTACAGATATTAACAGAGTGAGTACAATGTTGTTATTACTGTTAGAAATGATGGTGAAAACAACACAAGTAATCACATCTACACCACCGTTAAAGAGTATGTAACACACTAAAGCTTGATTGGGTAAACTGGGGCGTCTGAGAGGATGACTCTTTGTTTGATATTGTTTCATGATTTCAGGTTGTACAAAGTCCTCTTTACAAAAATATGTTATTTTATATGAAGGTTTGTTTTGTACATGGAGAACAAAACGCTGCACGATGGTTCAGCCTGACAGACGATGTGGAGGTCAGAAAGAGACAAAGAAAAACAGACAAACTTAATATTTAGAGCCCTAAATCACCTCACAGTCCGGCCTTCTCAAATGGTGGAATCTGTTATCACTTAACACTTACACAAATCTCAACATTTCAACAGTTTAGTCATTATTACCTGGTAAAGATTTTGCACATATAAGATCATATTGATTTGATGATGAAAGTCAAAGTTACGTCGCATCTCAACACTTAGCGACATGATTCCTCATGAGAATGATGTCAACAAATGGACAATGCCGACAGGAATCTGTTCACAATAGATAACAACAAGACAAAAAGGAGGATTCTGTTAAGGTGGCTAAAATGCAGGCAGACTGTGCAGCTGGCCAAAAGTTAAAAATAAAGTCGAGGTCCCAGCAGAGAGCGTGTAAATCCTCAGACAGGATGGATGTAGCTGTCGTTATAGCTGTTGTTGTTTAGGTGTCCACCATTCCTTGTAGAGACAATGGTGTTAATGAGCCTCACATATCAACTACAGAACACTCCATCCTCCATGTATGTGTGTGTGTGTGTGTGTGCGTGTCCGTGTGTTGGTCAGGGGCCGTATATCTTAGTGTGAAGGGTTTCTTTAGCTTGTGTTCGTCTTTAGTTGTCTTTAGAAGCAGCTCAAATGAATCAAAAACTAATACACTCTCAAGCTGAATGGTTGACAGCTGATAGCTTAGCATCGGACCAGCAGGCTTAGCTTAGCCTGTTAGCACTGAAGGAGCCGTTATACCAAACAAGAACGGGGTGGATGAAGTCAGATGAAGTCTGGGACAACTCCCATACCAGACAACACCTGTCAATCACAAGGTAGCCCGCCCTAAAGCATACCCTGAGTTATTGTCTATTTCACTCTAAAGCCACTTCTGCTCTGGCTTCACTTTTCACACCCGCAGGTTGCCACTTCAATAATATAAATGTTATCTTCTTCATTTATATAGATGTTTGTCATCTAGCAAATAATAATTCATGATTCAATTGATTATAATTCTTATCATAGTTGATGATGTTTTCATAATCCCCAAAAAAAGTTACATAAATTGCTGCTGTACAAAGTGTCAGCTTCTTGATAGAAACCTGACACTTTTTCACTGTCGCCGCGTTGCGTTCGCTGTCTGTTAGTGGCAGGATGTGGTAGAAATTCTCTGTTGGAGTCAGGCTCAGGTTTGCCATCTGTCAGCTCTGATGGCCCGGCTATCGATCCAACGCCGGGGTCACACCAGGACCCTGACCCCCCACATCACGGCCTGACACACACACACACACACACACACACACACACACACACACACACACACACACACACACACACACACAAAGGCAGGTTTAGGTATGTGACAGTAATGTGACAGTCATTTTCCCTGCATGATGGCTGTCAGTGTCTGAGCAGCAACACAGCCGTCACTCTTAACCTTTTTATCCTCCACACCAACCCGTATCAAACCCAACAACCTCCTTCACAGGCTGGACCACATGCTGTGTGTGTGTGTGTGTGTGTGTGTGTGTGTGTGTGTGTGTGTGTGTGTGTGTGTGTGTGTATGTGTGTGTTGTGTGCACTTGCTGTTAATGAACATTTGGAAGGCTTTTATATCAGTGACACGAGAGACGGCTACATCTGGGCCATTTTCTTTAACTAAGCATTTAATTTTTGTCAACATGCACTCTTTATATTTTTTGTCTCTAAATAACCAAACACATGGTACTCACATTTCATGGATGTGTTTCCTCACAGTCCCAGATGAATCTTTTTAGACTACGAAACAGGACAGCTCCTCCCTCCCTTCGATCCCCACTTTGAAAAACACGTAAGCAGATCAAACGTCCCGTCCTGCAGCTGGAACGTCCAACAGAAGAATCAGCAGACAGGAACAACATTGAACTGGAATTGATACTCCATTAGGAGTCGCTTTAATGAGCAGAAAAGCTGTTTTTTCCTTTTTCCTGTTTAACTTTAGCTGCAGCTGATCTGTTCAGATTACACAGCATTGACAGTGAAATGGTGAACTTCACTTTAAAACACTACGTTTGTGATAAAGCTGATGTATGTGCTTCAGGTGGTTCTGTAGCTTGAAGGTCGCAGGTTCGATCCCTGAAGTGTCGCTTCTATCTATAACTATCTATAAAACGAGGCTCCGGACCGACCTCTGACCCCTGAAACAACTACAGGTCTAAGGTACACTCTGTTTTTCACATGACTAATGATAAACTGCTCTGAAACGATTATTTATTTAAACCCTAAGACACTAAAACACTACTAGTTATTTGCCATTGAAACCAAAAAAATCATTTAAAATCTCCAATGAGAGCTGATCTAAATACATTCTTTATATCACTGAAACTCTGCATTGACATGAAGAGGATACTGAATTATCTGACTAGCAGACACAAAAAAATAAATATATTAATGTTTGAAAATGTTGCTAACAAATTAAACTATTAGAGGGATGGAGAGAAAATGTTGCTAACAGCTTAGCTTCTGCTGCCAAAGGCTCACCTATTAGTAATACTTTCTCTCCATCTCTGAAACGTAATCGGTGATATTGTTAAAAAGTTTGTCTTCCTTTTTTGGGTTGCTTTGCAGTGAAGGCAGTTGTTGCCAACACTGGAAGAGCAACTTTTTCAGCAGGAGGCTAGCGGCATTGCTCTGTTGCTCGGTCGGTCCGCTTTTAGTCCAGATATTCATGTTCCCCAGAGGGTGAATCCAACTGACTTTCGTGCCATCATCAGGTAAACATTTGTCTAATACTTTGTTTTATAAATACCTGCAGACATTATGTTATTCCCATCGGTCTCAGCTCTACTTTGTCTTAAGTATTATAGCAAATGTAAACCAAAGATAGTAAATACAGTATAATAAACATTATGCCTGCTAAACATCAGTGTGGTCATGCCTATGTTCCCAGGATGTGTGTTTCTTGATATATACTAACAATGTAAGACATTAGTAAAAGTGAAATTGCAAAAGAACAAAGGGAGATGGATGTTTGAAATGCAGTTGGCATGGTAAAGATGTGTTCAGCCACCGTGGGAGAACACATGCATGCCTGCAAGTTTGAGGATGTAGGTTTGTGGTGTTTTACATCAGTAGCTTTAAGCTGTTGGTGGGTGATTTTAACATATTGACCCAGGAACACATACATTGAACATTTGATGTAGGGAAAAAAACCAATGCTAACAACATAAACCTTTTGATAAGGTCTCCGCTATAGTTTCCATCAACCTCTATTGATGTGCATTGTCAATTTGCGCATAAAAAACCCTGAGTGGATTTGATGTAACCTTACATGAATACATGAAACAAACACAAATGTCATATTTGAATCCAGTTTTTTACATTGTTTTCAACATTTGAGGTCTGACTAACGCTGTTTAATTACGTCATCTTGAGGCGCCGTCTTCTCCTGCATTGGTTTTCCAATGGAGAATTGCCACCACCTACTGTTTATCACCATGAACCAACTCCTGATAATCGCATAATGCAAATGGTTGGAAACATTCATTTGCATTTTCTTTTGCAGATTTTCTCAACATGTAATTAAAATTTGGGCTACAGATTGATGGAAAACCACATAATGTATCATATTGAGAGTATATTGAGCTGAGAAACATAGAACATAGTTACAATCCCAGCATGTTAGCATTGTCATTTTGAGCTTGTTAGCACGTTGACATTAGCAATTAGCTCAAAGTAGCACGACTGCTAGCAAGGCTGTAGACCAGGGGTGTCAAACATACGCGGGATGACTTTGCAAAGTGTAAAAATGTGTTGTTTTGATCATAAAGTAAAATACTATATTGTTCAGTTAAAGATGCCTGTGACGAAATGTTTTGTTCCTTTGTAGATACACTGTGATCTGTAAGTTGTAATGCACATATGTAAATGATGAACTGAAGCATAATATTGTGGAAATTGCACCTTCTTTTCTTAAGAAATTTCAGGATGTTCATAATGTTTAGTAAAAAGATAGTTCATTAAATGTGAACATTTTCAGAATGTACTTTTTTGCACTAAAACAAAAGGGGAAAATGATGAGTTGTTGTTATTTACAGGTTATTATGCTATGATCTTACTGGTCCGGCCCACTTGACATCAAATTGGGCTCCATGTGGCCCCTGAACTAAAATGAGTTTGACACCCCTGCTGTAGACCCGTCTGTAGTCTCGTTATTTTACAAACTTCAGGTATTCTGTTTGTGTGCACGTGTGTTGTGTTTCCACAATTTTACATTTTAGTTCCGTATGCAGATCATTTAAATCCCATAATGCCCCAGACCAGTAACATTGACTTGTAGAAGAATCTTCACACTCTTCCTTGTGACTCTCAGAGAGCTCTCTTAGAGACTCTAACAGAGCTCCGGTCTTTAGTTTGGAGATATTTTTTCATTGACAGCAAGAAACTGAAACCATCCACTGAAACAAATACAACACGCGAGGATTCTCCATCGCGGCAGAGCACTTCTGAAGAACCTTCAAACCTGCAGCGGAAATGATCCAAATTGTGAACAAACCCACAACACACAGATACACAAACAGAACCTGAGATAAAATAAGAATCTGAAATACACACACTCTCTCTCTCCAGCTGGAGGACGAGGCAGCAGGAAGCGGGCGGTCCAGTTTTTCTTCTTCATTAGTGTTTGTGCCTGCAGGTGTTAAATAATATTAATGACCTCCAGCGTCACTACTTACCTCTGCGCTCTGCCTCGCCTCAAGTGATTTTATCGACTCCCGACTCCTCACTCAGTGTGTGTGTGTGTGTGTGTGTGTGTGTGTGTGTGTGTGTGTGTGTGTGTGTGTGTGTGTGTGAGATTATTCTGCTGCGATATTATCAGGAACTTTAATAAGTTGATTAGCGGCGAGGCGCTATCTGCTAACTGGATCTAGATGATGATGTTGATTGGACGGAGCGCGGCGCCATCCATCTTTCTGATTGGCTAATAACTGAAATCCATCACAGTTTCACCCGGTTTTGGCCGGTGTCTGTGTGTGTGTGTGTGTGTGTGTGTATGTGTTTCTTGTACCCTCCACTTAATCTGCTCTTGTTCGTTTTATTCTTCTCTATTCTTGTTCTATTCCTCTCTCGACTGTTGTTCATTTCACCTTTCTCTCTTTTTTTCTGTCCCTCCCTCTGTCTACTCTTCTTTTCTTCTCTCTCTGTTCCTGCTTTTAAAAGTAGTTTTCAATTTTTCTCTAGAATTGCAGAGCAGGGCCTTGTAATATAGGACAGACACACACACACACACACACACACACACACACACACACACACACACACACACACACACACACACACACACACACACACACACACACACACACAAACACATATATAAAGGTGTGGATGGATGGAAATGGAGAATTTTGAGTCCCCTTGTTACGGTCACACAGCACACACACATTTAACCCCTCAGCATTAGGAGCAGTGGATGAGACTAAGCATGTCAGTCTTTAGGAGCCGAGAGTAAACCTTTAAGTTCAAAGACATTTGTACAACAAGGGAAGCATTCTTAGATCTCAGGTCCCCTCCAACTCATTACATATGTATAAAAAGAAAAACAAGCAAGTAAAAATGAGAATCTAAGATGTCAAAATTAAATAGGGTAGAGGTTATAACAATTGAATATATATATAATGTAGAAACAAATGAGTAATAATGATTTAAAAAAGACTGAATTGTAATGTAAACAAATAACAAATAGGTTATGCAGTACTGTAGTAATATACTGGAAATAATATCTATATATAACCAGGTAGTGACAGTAAATAGAAGTGGTATTAAATTAAAGTTTACCAGTTTATACTTCAGTCCGCAGTGTTTAACTAAAGAGAAAGAAACTGTGGAAGAGAAATGTTAAAAGTGTGTGTGTGAGTGCGTGTGCATGTGTGTGTGTGTGTGTGTGTGTGTGTGCTCGTGTGTGTGTCTATTGATCGGCAGCAGTAACCACATGTTCGGCCTGTATTGATATTCAGGGTCACTGAAGCCAACAGCTCTTTGTTCAACACACACTCACACACAAAAGTGCACTCAAACACACCAAATACCCCACAGAGAAAAGAGACACTATGAAGTACTCACACACCATGATGGGAATATGAATAAAATAGACAACTATATTTATATAGCAGATTTCTAAATAGTTACAGTATAGTGTTGCTTGTGGAGGCTCTCCTCAGCTGCAACATCCCTCAGAGGCTGTACCGGCAGGCCCAGTCCCTGCTGCGCTCTCTGCTCCCCTGGTCCAACATCGCCTACAGCAGAACAATGTGACTCAGGTTTCATTAGTTTTTTAGATATTTTACAAAGTGAAATAATAATGTGAAGTTTGTTTTAACCCTTAATATTACATTAATTGAAAAACTATTCAGATTTTTATTTTAGGTGTTTATTCGTGTCAGAATGGGGGCAAATAAAAAACAGACACGTGCACGTCTGGAGGGGTAAGCATCCTAGTGAGGGAGCATTTTCTGCTTCGTGTGTACAAATCTGGTTCTGCGAGCACCGGGCTGTAACCAGCTCGACTCTCCCTGCCGCTCCACACTCGCTCGGCAAGTTGACTTTTGAGACTTTGGAGGCCGGGATGGAATAGACGGTGACTGATATCTCCACTCTAGCCATGCTGGGTGCAGTAAAACACAGTGCGTTCATTAGTTGCAAACAGATACGTTCAGGTCACCAAAACACATCTTTTAGTGCGTTGATGCACAACACTAGCCGTTCTGACCATCCGCCTGTGGTTACAGAGCGTTTAGCTTTACACTATAATCTTTAGACTATATTCTCCCGGTGGTTTCATAAAACGGCACAATTTGTCTTCAAGGTTGTACAGTTGACTCGTTCTTAGTTCGTCTTGGTTGGAAACCCAGAATACTTCCACATATTGCCTTTTTCTTTTATCTAATAAAAAAACCTAATCTTTTATTAGATTAGTTTAGTTTGCTGAAACTGATGGTGAATTTGAAGAGTGCCCTCTACTGGAACACAACCATTACATTTAGAATCCGAACATGTAGTCATCACAGTTTGAATATTAGTTTACAAAAACATTATTTACATGTTACCGTGTACGTGTACTGAAAACACACGGTCTTGTAACGAGCTCTAATTAATTCTTGCCTACTTTTCTCTGCTGTAATGTTTCCACACCTCACTGTCTGACACACCTGTTGACTGACTAAAGTGTGTGTGTGTGTGTGTGTGTGTGTGTGTGTGTGTGTGTGTGTGTGTGTGTGTGTGTGTGTGTGTGTGTGTGTGTGTGTGTGTGTGTGAGAGACACGTCACTCTGAGTAATTAGTCTTTGGGCTGAGCAGAGAGCCAATACACTGTTTCTACAGCAGCCAAAACTCCTGAGACTCACCGTCACACACACACACACACACACACACACACACACACACACACACACACACACACACACACACACACACACACATACACACACACACACACACAGATGCAGCAGTAGCAGGTTAGATTAATGTGTGTTGTGTTAGTCGTCCCGGAGGAAAGCAGCTCACTTAATAAAGAAAAATAATTCCTTTCCTCTTTCCCTGGATTCCCTTCACTTCCTGGAAACTGTGTGTGTGTGTGTGTGTGTGTGTGTGTGTGTGTGTGTGTGTGTGTGTGTGTGTGTGTGTGTGTGTGTGTGTGTGCGTGTGTGTACGTGTTTAAAAAAGCTCTCTTGTTAATATTTCGGTTCAAGATGTATTATATTATTTGGGTTTTACTCAGCCTGCTATATCTTACTTTACATTGCTGCTGTTTTCTTTTCTATTATTTGTCTTTTGTTGTTTCCTGTTATTAAAAACAAAAGTGTCAGGATTGCTCAGTTGGCTTCAACAGCTTTACTGGAAGCTCAGGAGATATTATATTTAGATATAAAAGACATAATAGAATACGCTATATACCTCTTTTATTTCTACTGTACTGTCTTTCATCCATACACAGTTAAACAAAATATCATTCCTCTCTGTGGCCAAACACAAAACACAGAAAACGCAAGAAAACAGTCACAATAATCCACAATAACAGCGGCGTATTAGAACACAAGTATTACTAGAATAAAGTAAGTACAGCAGCAATACCGCAGAATATAAGACTACAAGACTTTCAGATGACATATTCCAACATGTTATCTTTATGGGAGCAGTAGTGAACAATCTAACAGGTCTATTTAGTAACTTCTGGCTTTTCCTCCTATCACATGATCTTTCTCAGCACAAGGGAAATGTGAGCTTCTACAATTCCATGAAACCTTGTGTGTGCTGCACTTGATGGCAAATATAAACCCTCCCCCTAACGTACGTCGTATTATTACCAGCTGGAATAGTGTTCACCTGATCCTGTGTGTCAGTGTGTGTGTCTGTGTGTGTGTCAGTGTGTGTGTCAGTGTGTGTGTCAGTGTGTGTGTGTGTCTGTGTGTGTGTCTGTGTGTGTCTGTGTGTGTGTCTGTGTGTGTGTGTGTGTGTGTGTGTTTGTCAGTGTGTGTGTCAGTGTGTCTGTGTGTTTGTCAGTGTGTGTTTGTGTGTGTCAGTGTGTATGTCAGTATGTGTCAGTGTGTGTGTCTGTGTGTGTCTGTGTGTGTCAGTATGTGTGTGTGTGTCTGTGTGTGTGTGTCTGTGTGTGTGTCAGTATGTGTGTGTGTCTGTGTGTGTGTGCCTGTGTGTGTGTCTGTGTGTTTGTCAGTGTGTGTGTGTGTGTCAGTGTGTGTGTCAGTATGTGTCTGTGTGTGTGTCTGTGTGTTTGTCAGTGTGTGTGTGTGTGTGTGTGTGTGTGTGTCAGTATGTGTCAGTGTGTGTGTGTGTCAGTGTGTGTGTCTGAGTGTGTCAGTGTGTGTGTCTGTGGACAGATGTTTGTGACCACGACAGCATCGCAACTGTTCAAGAGACTGGTCACAAAACTTTGCAGGCGTGTCATTGAGATTCAAATGAAGGTCATGTTTGAAGGAGGATGTGGTCCGAGAAAGGCTGCTGGAAGTTAATAAGAGAGAGAGTTTATTTCTTCGCTTTCTTTGCCTTCCCCCGTCAACGGGACTCTTTGGCTCGGTAGAGTTTCTACAGTAAACGTTAGTCCAGTTACTGTAAGCTATTTTGTTGAGTTGCCTCTTGTAGGCTGTGATGCAATGTTTAAGGCTTTTATTGTGAAAGGGAGGGAAACAGAATTCCATTGTAATGATGTCCTTATTCTACAGCATTGGTGATGACGATATTCATTTTAGGTCATTTGAAGAAGCCTCAGCATTGAAACACTTTCTATACTCCTCCCTGACATGGGTTTCTGGGGAGCGACAAACCACAGAATTAATTCTGTTATTTGAGGGTATGATTCTGTAGCCTAGATTATTGATACAAGAGACCAAATAATCTTAGGGAATGAATTGTTAAACGTTTTGGCACAAATTATCAGAAAAACCATCACCTCAACACCGGCTGGGCTCTGTAAGCATCAGTAACACAAAACTAAACGTCAGCATCATTGCTGAGTGTTTTTCCTGAGGATACAATACACACACACACACACACACACACACACACACACACACACACACACACACACACACACACACACACACACACACACACACAGTCCGGTTGAAGGAGAGTTGTATCATCATTTAGTCTTGTTTTATTTCCTCTGTTTCCTCATTAGAAGCAGCAGATTAAAGCTGCCTGGCCATTGGTCTTCATTTGGACCAACACACACTACTAATGGACGTGTGTGTGTGTGTGTGTGGGTGCGTGTTTGTATCCCAACATGCATGCACGTCTTTGAGCTTGTATGGACGATTTGTTACTACATGTTCAAGTATGTTCATGTTTGCGTGTGAGTGTGTGTGTGTGTGTGTTTGTGTGCTTGTGTGTGTTTGTGTGTAATTAGCCGGGTCAGGCTAATTGACCTTGTGGTGTGAATGCGTGTTAGCCGCAGATTGCTAACGTTAGTCGCGCTGTGACTGTGAGCAGTGATGGATGTGTCTTAGATCTCGCTACACAAACCAACAGAAAAACCAACCAAAGCCTGTGAACCTCAGTGAACCTGCCGGACTTTACTGCTTTTTATTTATTGTCAGGTTCAGACCACCGACAAACTGCTAAACTCTGTTCTCTCCCATTCAGCCTCAAAGATGCACTTTAGTCATCTGGACCCTGAAATATCCCACAATCAGAAAACTACTTTCTCGTTTTTTTTCTTCATAAAAAGTGAATACAACAAAAAAAAATCAAGAAAGATTGAAACAATTTGTCAATTAATAAATGTGTGAATTGGCAAAACATTTATGACCATTTTAATCATTCTGAAGTAAAAATGAAATATTCCAGTTTCTAAAATGTTAAATAATTGCTGTTTTTTTCTGTTTCATATCATTATAAATTGAGTATATTTGGTTTCCACTATTTCCTGACATTTTTAACAAGAAGCTCGCCCTGTAGGGTGGAAGGGTGGCTGTGGAAAGTCTGTACTTTAAACACATTAATATACATTTCTCAAACTTGCAATATTAATAACATTCTGTGTTGTGCATCTGTAAACTCTAAACAGTGGTTAATTGGGATTATTGATCAAAATTATAGGATGGTAGCTTTAAAATAGAAAGGGTTATAATGGTGTGAGAGGAAAGCTTCTTTGAATGTCCAGAAAAAGGGCTGATCCTCCGAGACTTGTACCGGGATAAGTGGCAGAAAATGAATGTATGCATGGAAATGTGGTCTATCTGTCTTTAGAGCGACTTCCCATCAGCAGAGCCTGCTGAAGTGGGAAGTAGTGGTGGTAAGTGCATTTTAACAAACAATTGCCAATTTAGAGTGTACACTCTACTTCTCTGCAATAAGGACGTCACAATACCAGAAATTGAGTATTCGATACGAATACCTGTGAAATTCCACGATTCTTGACACCCAATTCCATAGCACGGTTAAAAACAAAAACAAAACAATACCCCCAATGTTCTCTATCAAACACTCCTTTATTCGTTTGCATACTGTTTTTTGCTCGGAGGTTCAACAGGGTTTAATTCCCTCTTTCATATCTATTGTATATGTGCTCTCCTTCAAACTGCTCTTTATTCAACTTTCTTGCGAAAACTACATTTTACAAGATTACATTTGAACATATCATGATAACATTATAATTCACCTTTGCCCAATACTCATTTTTACTGAATAGAGCTTATATTGTTATTTTGTCAAGCAGGACAGTGTTGCCCTCCGGCTGCTAACAGCTAACGTTAACTCGCTTTCCTCCTGCAGATTTCAACACGGATTTGTGGTTCGCAATGTAGCACCTTCAGGGGAAAAACGCTGTTAGTCTCCCGATACCAGTGATACTGTAGTAGAGCAAACGAGTACCGTCACGTTTTCAGAATGTTGCCGTCGACTTGATACCAAAGTATCGTTAACCGTGACATCCCTTCTTTGCAACCATATTTGCGAGGGAAACCTTTTCCTCCACTACATTAGTCCGCAGTACATACAAATCTTATAAAATAAGAGTTGCTTGTGTAGGTTAAACTATATAAAATGAATCAAACTAGCTCTACCTCGACTTACACAGAAATGCTTTAGCAATAACAACAACAACGTATAACATCCTGCATAGCACCATTCTGAGGGCTGGATCCTTGTTGCTCCCAGTGAGTTGTTTTGTAAACTAACTCAGTTGTCTTTAGATCAGTTGTTGTATCCTGGGATCAAACAAACATCTTCTCTCCTACCTTTTACATGCTCATTGCACCAATCCACCTGGAATACAGTCAAACTGTTGGCAGGAATGTATTGTGTTATCAGCATGATCATTATAAAATATACAAACACAATGAATATTTATCTCTACAAACTCCGAAATGAAATATCTTTCTCTTTAGCTGCTAAATGCTCCACTATGTAAAGGGCTAATGCCTACAACTGTATATGGATTACAGCTTCATTAAGTACATTATGGTGTCTTCTACTCTTACTAAACTGCAGAACTGTTGCTTTTAATTGTGATTTTTACATGTTGTATGTTTAGGTATTAAGGAATACTACTTTTTAAATATTAAAGTATAGTGTGTTTGCTTAAATAAAGGATCTGATATTACTCAGATTTCAACATGATTGCAGATAATATATGTTCCATTACATCACATTTACTTATCTCATGCTTTTATCCAAAGCGACTATGTGATATCTGACACTGATTCAGATTCATAAACTGTTTTGAAACATTGAACACACATTTGGCAGCGGAGGAGCAGAGAAGTTGCCTTCAGCTAACAAGCAGGATGGATTTGTTCTTCACATCCAGCCCTGACCTGTGATCGCCTCCTCGCTCCGTACAGATCCGCTCTGCTGCGTCAGAGGCTACGGCAGGTTATCGATGCCTAGTGGCCGTTATGATTTATACTGAGAAACATCCGGAGCCTTTTTACAGATGATGAAATGATAAAAGCAGGAAGTCATATTTCCTCACAAAGGCTTTTTTTCTTGAAAAATTAAGGCGAAGCAAGGGAGATGGATGAGGCTTTAAAGTGACGGTGGTGGTCTATGACTGCTATTGAATGGACCGCATCCTTAACAAATGTCCCCATCACTCCTGCCTGTGTAGTGAAGCTCACTCGTCCCCCTCTCCCCTCCCTCTCTCTTTCTCTCTCTCTCTCTCTCTCTCTGCAGAAGATGGATGTGTATGTGTGTGGCCTATGACAGAGTAATGTGTCCTGGCATGCTAGTTGGGTTTATTAGCAGAAACTAGTTATTTCTGGGCCCCCCTGTGAGCGTGTGAGTGTGTGTCTGTGTGTGTGAGTGTGTATTAGCAGTGATAGATGCAGTGTGGCTCCGGTTGATTTTGTTCATTTGTCAAACGGCTGGAGAAAGGGTTAATCAGCTCTTTCTTTCTCTCTCTCTCTTTCTCCTTTTAAATTTTACATCTCTCCGTCTCTCCCTCTATCGCAGCTTCTCTCCTTTTTCAATTTGTTTCTCATTTGAAGCGTCATTCCCTCTCTTCCTCTTACCTTTTTCGTGTTTCTTTCTCCCTTACTCGACTAATTTTCTGTTTCAACATTATTTTTTTGTTTCTGTCCCTTTTCACATGCAGATACAAACTAATAAAACATTGTATTGGTTTTAGGTTTTATTCAGCTGGTACTGGACATCCAAGAATTTCACTCAAGACCTTCTGAATAATGACCTGGAATCTTAAACTTAAAACACACATGTGATAAAAGCTGGAAGACATCTGGCTTAAAAGGTTAAGGTGGTCCGGTATGTTTCTTTATGAGTGAGGGTCATTTCCTGGGATTGCAAATTCATGGAGGTGTGAGCTGGCAAAAAATAATAAAATCCACACATTTTTCAATTAATTGTTGCAGTAATAATGGATAAAGAAAAATATCATGATACATATTTACAAAATACTTTTATTGCTAGATCAAAATTGCAAGAACCTTTAATTGATACATTTGTCCACATTTGTCTGCATTGTTGAAACATTAATTTAAACTTCTGCCGCCAAAGTTATACAAGCAGAAACCGAGAGAGAGAAAACAGTATCTATTTTTATTAAGGTAAACAACAGAGTAAAATAGTGATGATTAATCATTTTATTATGGTATTTGTTTATTCATTTACTTACTTACTATGTATGTTTATTTAAAAAAATATTTCTTTTTAAATACGCTGAGTCTAGATATACTGAAATCAGAATACAAAAAAAAGGAAGGCGTAACAAGTGATGATGAGGACAAGAAAAAACAGTGATGAAGAGAAGGAAAAGACTGTAAGAGATAGATAGAGGGAGGACATCATAAAGGAAGAAGAAAGACAGAAAAGGAGACAGAAAGGAAGAAGGTGACAAACAAAGTGAAAAGAAAAGATAAAAGTAATAGAGTGAAAAGAGAGGGAGGAAAGGATAGAGGATAAAAAGATAGAAACACACTTGTCCCCCTGCTATCCATCCATCTCAGCTTGTGGAAATAAGGGCCTCCTTGTTGTCAGCTTGTTATTTTTTTCCCTCCTCCTCCCTCGCTCTCTCTCTCCGTTCATCCCTCCCTCGCTCGCCCTCCGTCCTGTCGTCCGCCGGCGTTCTGTCATGTGTGAAGGTATCGATTTGCCAGCGTTTTAACCATCAAACTGCAGCTCCGCTTTTTAAACAATATCTGACGGACGGAGGGAGGGAGGAGGAGGAGGAGGAGGAGGAGGAGGGGGGAGGGGAAGATGAAAGAGGAACATAAGGAGAGGAGGAGAGGAGGTGAAGAGAAGAGGAGGACATTTGGAGAAGTAAAAGTGGAGAAAAGGATGAAGGGGGAAGAGGACATTAGGAAGTAAAGAGAAACAGGGAAGAGATAGGGAATAACAAGCAGGAAAAGAAAAGGAGCGAAAAGTATGAAAAGCAAGAGAGGAATGAAAACAGAGGAAATTATGAGAGGAGGAAAGGATGAAAAAGATGTGCAGATTGAAGGAAAGGAAATAAGGGAGGAAGGCTGGAGGCAATGCCAGAAGAAACTAGGGGGAGGAAATGAGGAGAGAGAATGATAGAAAATGGAGAGAAAAAAAAAGGAAAGATATAGAGGAAGGAGAGCAGGGAAGGACGAAGATGGAGATGGAAACAAGGAAGTGATGACAGAAGGGAAAGAAAAGGAGGAAAGAATGAGAGGAAATAAGGAAGGGAGAAGAGGAGGTGGATTAAAGAGGAGGCAGATGAAGGGAGATAAACTGAGGGGAGGAAAATCAATGAAGGAAGAGGGAAAGTTATGAAAACAGGAGAAAGAAAAGAGAAAGAAGATGAACAGAGATAACCCTAACCCTAACCCTAACCATTGAAAAGAAATGGAAGAGAAGAAAGATGGAAGAAGCCGGAGAAGAAGATGGAGGAAAAGAAGGAAGGATGGTATGAAGAAGAGGATGATGATGATGATGATGATGATGATGATGATGATGATGATGATGATGATAATAATAATGAGGGTGAGATGAAAGAGGAGAATGAAAGCGAGAAGTGCGACAGAAGGAGAAAGATGAATGTAAAGATATTTTGTATGACAAAATCCAGGAATGAGAGAAAAAGATGGAGGGAAGGAAGGAGGGATAAGGAGGAAGACACAAACGTGTGTCCTTTGAAGCTCCATCACACTGACTTCACCTCCGAGGGTAGACAGAGTCATCAAAGCAGAAAATAGAGAAAGAGAGGAAGAAAAGAAGGAGTCGGTTGAAAGAACAAAAGAGACGGATGAGAAATAAAACCGTTTAAAAAAGAGATGTAAGCATTAGAAGAGACAAAGAGACAGGCTGTTTGAAGAAAAAAGGGGGAATTTAGAGAGAAAAAAGAAGACATGAAAGCATTGAAAAAGAGAGAAAGAAGAGGAGAGACGTAGAGTTTGAAGCAAAGATTTAAAAAAAATATACAAAAGCAAATTTTGTTAAATTCCATCCACTAGTGTCATGTGGTTCATCAAAATCAAGAGCTGGCGGGGGCCATTAAACTACTGCAGAAGAAGAGCACACAACGAGATGACTTCACTAAATATAATATATAAATCCTAATAAAACTCTCTCTTTTCTATTAAAATGCCTTTATTATAATGGTACTAACAAAAAATGAAAGATTGAGGGATGTAAAAGATTTTTAAAAAATAGTTTTAGTACTTCTAAACAGTGTAATGACATAAAAAAAGAGCAAAGAAAGATGGAGTGATTGAAAGACAGCAATCTGACTATAGAAAAGACAAAAACAGAGTGATAGAAAACAAGTGTTAGTCCTCTTTATGGATCGCTGTTTGCTCAACCAAAGTTTGGCAGCATTGATCTGCTGTCAGCACTGCATTTATCATAGTGTGTGTGTGTGTGTGTGTGTGTCTGTGTGTGTTCACAATATTCCGTTTCTGTTTAACAAACGTGCCAATAAAGTAGAGTACATTAAAGTGTGTGTTTGATCTTCAGACCTCATGCTGTGATTGAAGATCACACACACACACACACACACACACACACACACACACACACACACACACACACACACACACACACACACACACACATGTCCGCAGGGTGTTAAGGCCATTCAGTGAAGCATCTCGTCCTACTGGTGTGTGAAAACAATAAGAGAGATGGAGGAGGATGAAAAATCCATCCATCCCACTGAGAGGGAGAGAGAGGGGGGGGGGGGTGAGAGAGAGAGAGGGAGAGGGAGAGAGAGACAGAGACAGGGAGACAGAGATAGGGAGACATAGAGACAGAGAGAGACAGAGATCTTTTAGATTTTTCAAAAAACACTTTATTTACACATTTACAAACTATTTTAAAATAAAGTGCTTAAAACAAAGAATACAAATATATACATTTAACCCTTGATCATCACAATTAAAAAATCATAAACAAAAATTTTTGTATCACTACCCTTCTAAGGCACAACATGGGTAAAAAATGACTCGTATCGACTCACAAAGCCACCTTGTCTCTCCCCGCCACACCCCCGGAAATCAACTCATTCCATCATTCAATATTCCAATCATTCATCAAACATCCCGTTCTCGATCACCACAAATCACTACCCCCCCTTCCCCCACCCTCAATCCACGGACCATAACAGTTCCCACACCACCACACCAGGTCCACACACACGGCCCAAAAACGACCCATGTACGGCAAGTGCGAAAAAAAAAAAAAAAAAAAGACACACCACAACAACAACACCATCAAAAACAACCATCCCAGCAGCGATCCGAACCAAACAATACATCCAACATCTGAAACCTCCACTCGTCACCCTGCCGCAGGCCGAATGATGCATGCTATGTGCGAGTGCGACACAGCGACAAGCAAAGATCCCAAACGTCAAATGCACCGCCCGATCCAAATCACCGCCAAAACAACTATCCCTAACAATATCATTACCATAGCACGTCCTCTATCCACCTCCATCACACAAGGCCCTCACGAGCCACCCCCGACCCACACGTGCTAAGCCGATGCAACAGCACAAAACCATTGCAGCTCACAGATCAAGAAGGGGAAAAATTAAAACAATGACCCGCAGTAACCAAAAACAAAAAACATTCAAAGAACACCAAATGATCAAATAAATCGATCCCCAGAAACACAGCAAAGAAACACCCAGTCATGCACGAAACAACACCACAGGCCAACACGGGCCACCCTCGAACCATGCCGCGCCCCAGAAAAGGGGTTTGCATAAGCTTGTGTTTAAAAGCGCTAACAGAAAAATAATAAAATACAATAACAATAAAAACTTGTGCAAAGTGTAATTCATCATCACTGACGGAACAGATAATATTTTTAAAACACCAACTTTGTTTAAAAGTGTCTATGTCTCCTATATGTTTATAAAACCTGAACTCGAGCCAGAGTCTTTCTCTGATATTTCACAGCCACACTGCTTTTGCCTCTTGCCCTTCTCTGTTTTCCACTCTCTTCTTTCTACTTATGTAGATGGCCATTTTGGCTTCTCCTGAGAGGAAGTTTAGTAGCTGCCACTTTTCTTTTTTATCTTTTGTGTAGGCAGCTCCCATAATGAAAACACTCTCAGTAATAATAACATCAAAGAGACTAAAAAACAATGTTAAAGGAGAGAAGAAACCGGTGAGTCTCTTACACTCAGTGAAAACGTGGAAGACAGTCTCACGTAAATTACAAAATGTACAATTATTTTAAACAGCATGATTAATAACAGAGATAAAAGCGTTGGAAGCGATAGCACCATGTAAAATCCTCCACTGAAGGTCGGCAGTCCGCTTTTTGAGGGGAGGTTTGTATAGAATCCTCCACTGAAGGTCGGCAGTCCGCTTTTTGAGGGGAGGTCTGTATAAAATCCTCCACTGAACGTCGGCAGTCCGCTTTTTGAAGGGAGGTTTGTATAAAATCCTCCACTGTGGGCCCGGTCCGCTTTCTCCACCAAGTCTATTGCTCCACACATTGGAGGGTCTGCTGCACAGGCCTTTTCTATTGATGCTTTTCGCACAGTTTATTTCTGTATTTTAGCTAAAAGGCCTGAGGGAGGGTCTACACAGGTCAGACGGTACCACAGTTGGGACGCCACAAGGTTGTTTAAAACCAAAACCCTGCCTTTAAAATACATCACTTTTCTTCCAATTCACCCTCACTGCCGAGCTAAAATCTTTTACAATATTGGTTAAAATATCTGCTTCCTTCTGGCTTCCAATGACAACAATGATATCATCCGCATTATCTGGTAAAACAATGCTGCTACTAAAACCACATAAAAGCAGACCATGTAGGTTGCAGCATATTTTCCTGAGGAGAGGTTCAAGAGAGAGCGCATAGAGCATTCCTGACAGAGCACAGCCCTGCCGGACCCCTCTACACACTCTAAAAGGAGCACAACTTCAGCACACTCTCAACTTCACTGTACAACACCTTGATCTTAGCTATGAATCCAGGGCTGAACCCAAAACTCTCCATCAGTTGTGTTCAACCCGATCAAAAGTATTTTCCTGATCTTGAGAAATCAGACTAATATTAATGCCCAATGAGCTGGCAACCTCCAAAACATCCCAAATTAGGTGGACATTGTCTACCATGGACTTGCCGGGCACACAGTAGGTCTGATCCCGGTATAAGACCTGCTCCATAGCACCCCCCCCCCCCCAGCCTGGTGGCCAGGGCCTTGGACAGAAGCTTATAATCCACAAACAGCAAAGACACAGGACGCCAATTACCAATGTCCTGTAGGTTTCCCTTCTTAGGCAGAAGTGTTATTACGGCTCTGCGGCAGGACATCGGCATGGAACCAGAGGCCAGGCTTTCTTTTTCATAACTTTGAGGACTTCAATATATCCTCGATCTCCTGTGGACTCACTGATTTTTCTAGTTCCACTATATCACCCTCCAGGTCTTTCATAGATCTGGTGACATTGAGGGTGTGCTGTTGACAAAGCATTTTAATTTCAGTCTTCCCATGGCCCCACCACTTCCTAAGACTGCTAAAATCACACTTCCTCTGTCTAAAAACACTCCAGAAATAAATAAGGACCTGTCTAAAAGGTTTATCAAAAGTCAAAACTGAGTTAAAATGCCAATATGCACTTTTTGGCTTTATGTTTCTAATAAAAACATTACATACAAGCAAGGAATGATCTGTAAGACCAGCCGGAATATTGCTGCACGTTTTAAAATTATTAAAATTATGTTTGAAACAATAAATACGGTCCAACCTGGCCGAGGAAATCTTATTCTCCCTAATGTGAGACCATGTATATTGTCGATCATCTGTGTATATCCTTCTCCATGCATCCACCAGGCCATGGGAGTGGACCAGCTGCCTCCAAGCATTCTTGGACTCTGCGTGGTTGCGATCATTTTCTGTACAGTTAAAATCCGCTCCCAAGAATAAAAACTCTCCAGACGCACAGCCATTTAACTCATCATTAACTTTTTGTATAAACAGCTTCCTCTCTGCACCGATTGTTGGAGCGTACACATTTATAAAAACAGCTGTAAAAAGGTCAAACCTTACTTTAACTAAAAGCAACCTCCCCTCGATAAAATGCTCAACCTCCAGTGAGACTGGAGTAAAAGACTTGGAGAAGAGGAAGCCCACTCCTCCACTGAGAGAAGTGTTGTGGCTTAAAATGACTTTCCCTTCTCACTCTCTCCTCCAGTCTATCTCATTAAAACTGTCACTGTGCGTTTCTTGTAAAAAACATACATCAACGTGTTTCATTTTTGCAGTTTCAAATATTTGCCCTCTTTTTTTAAGACTCTGGCTCCATTAACATTTAAAACACCCACTCTTAAAGTATCCATCAATACTGATATGTTAAAAGTGAAAAACCAAACAAACATATTAATTAAGACACGCATCATCAATATGTATTTGTTTTTTTACTTTTACCACAAGTTTCTTTAATCTATAATACTCCTGTTCAGTGAGGCCACACTTCTCTCTTTGACTCATATGGAGTCTGGCTGAGGTATTAAAAACTACCAAATCTGGAAAGTAATCTACACTACACCATGTTGGTTTTTAGTTTGTTGGAGGAAAACTTTTAAACTTTCAGCCGTATACATTTTTTCCTTCTGACTTACTTAAATTAAAAACAGGGATATCACTGCTGTCAGACACACACTCATCTTCACTAAGACTCTCGTCCATCTGCCCCTGTCTTCTCACAGTCTGTCCCTTTGACCTTTTCTTATGTTTGGCAGCAGGTATTTGTTATACTGTCTCCAGTGCTACTGCTGCCTCTTCCTCCTCCATCTCCGCTTCTTCTACCTTCTCACTCCATGTATTCCTTTCTTTTCCTGCCACAGAGACAACATGAAGAAGCTCAACAACAAAACAATGTATTTATCTGGTTCAGATCAACAACAAACTGTTAAACTAAAATTCACGTTTATTAAAACTTGAGTCCTATTTTTACAGTTTTGTGATTTTTTAAAACCAGTATTAAACATTTTCTTGCCAAGTTAATATCTGAGGAATCTACAAAGTGGTCCAACCAGAGGAGCAACGCGAGCTGCCAGTTCATGTCATGGAAGTCTCACTGCAAAGCAGCAGGTTAAAGCTGAACATGAACCACAAACAACTTACTTCATTTATTTTCATGGTCTGTTATTTCTGCGATTAACTTTTATTATGGATACAATTGAATTCAGAGAGTCAAAGAGTTTTGTATTAATCATCATTTCCCTTCAGTCACACGTGAGGCGGCTCATTCGATATGAATTACATCATTTAAATGTTCCCTGAAACATTTAGCCTAATAAAGAGTTCAAACGACATTAGATTTAGTCCACATATTCACAAGATCGGAAGAATCTGGAGATTTGTGTGGCTTGAGATGCTGTGGAGATTTCTCTTTTACAAAGAACCTGAAGGTTGCAACA
The DNA here is from genome assembly GCF_900634415.1 of Cottoperca gobio. Lineage (NCBI taxonomy): Eukaryota > Metazoa > Chordata > Actinopteri > Perciformes > Bovichtidae > Cottoperca > Cottoperca gobio. The sequence continues at coordinate 25,845,052 of NC_041363.1, read as the reverse complement.
TTTGTAGAAACAGAACATGCACTGCTGTTCAAAAGTTTATAATCCCCTGCCACCAGCTTGATTCTGCACAGTCAGATGGCTGACATTTGTAGAAATAGAAGTACTAGTGTCTAAAATGCTCTTGAAATGTTTCTCACGATGCTGGCGATGTGAAGTTCACTTGAGCAGCTCGGTTTGTCAGGAAGAAAACGGCAGTGAAGAAGAAATAGAAAGGGTTTCTACGCTCTACTGTGGCTGTTTACAGCTCACAGGGTTAACCAGGGCTGCATCCATCTAATATGGATCTTTTTTTCTCACTTTTGCTATATTTTTTCTCCTTCCCACCTCCTCTGGTTTCTCAGCCCTCCTCTCGTTCTTCATGTCTCCCTCCCTCGCTCCTCCCTCTGCTCCTGCCTTCACTGCTAATTAGTTTCAGAGGGAGAGGAGAGAGAGGAAGAGGGGGCAAGAGGGGGGAGAAAAAGGATAGATGAGGAGGAGAGGGAGAATACGGAGCGCAGTGAAAAGAACAATTTTGAGTTCACTAAAAATTATTCTTACTGTTAATACAGATACTGCTAGAGTGAGTAGTGCTAAAAGAACTGATATGATTTGTTATTACTGGCACTGGCACTGTGACCATTGCTGTTAGTGCTACAGTAGGCCTACTCTGACTGCTAGTACTGTTTCTACTAATGGGACCATTACTGCTATTGCCACAACTGTAACTGCTAATACTTTTACTGAAGTGATACTACTTTTAATTCTTTTTACGTCTATTAGAATTACTTTTGTGACTGCTACTACTGACTCTACTGCTTCTATATTTACGCATCGTTTCCACACTCTGCGCACGTATGCGAGTTAACTGGATGGGCAAACCCTCCGTGATCTCTGATGTGTTTGTGAAACTCCTCCTTCCGTTTTTTCCCGGTCCGGAATTGGCCTTTTGTATGTTGAAGAATTTATACATTTGTGGCAGATTTTGGATAGACCAAATGCAGTGAATGCAATGCTAACTCCCTGTGGAATTAGCGAATTAGCTAAGAGGCTCTTTCAATCAATTCAGTTGCTTGACTCTGTTGATAGTCAAATTGTGTAATCGTATGATTAAAAAGAAACTAGTTCAGCTAGTTTGACATATTGTGAATTTGAGTTTTGTTATTTTACCAAAATATATGGTTAGCATAATCGAAGTTAAATAAAAGTGGGAGTTTTTATTGATATACGTTAATTTATTTGTATATATCATTATTTGTCTTTTTTTCTGTCTCTGTAATATTCCGGCACATATTCCATAAATAAAACACACAAAATGAAGTCTCCCAAATCTGCGGGGGAGTTTCTATTCATCCAGAAAGAGTTGCATTTACTTGCGTTAAACACTAAGGGGCTTACTTAGTATACTATACGGAATTAATGACACAAAACAAAATTGTGTGAAAACAAGTTATTACATAACTTTGGTGATCCTCTACCTTTTAATCTAGCGCCATCATCATGTCAAAAATATTTATTGGCCTAATACTTTAATGTATCTTCAGCTGTACATGCAGAGCTGCCAAGATCTATGACTCTTGGTCTTGTCATAAAGCAATAAGTTGATAAATGAAAAAAAAAAATTACAGAGCCACAGCCATTAACGTAAAACAAGAAAAGTAAAAAAAAGTAGAAAAACAAATCATATCAGTACTTTAAAGAAAATAAGACAGGAATCTCCTCTCAGTTAGGACTCTAATTGGACGATGAGAGGTGTCCGAGAGGCCCGCTGAGGGTGTTTGGTATGTGTGTTGGCAGCATTTATATCTGTGTGTGTGTGTGTGTGTGTGTGTGTGTGTGTCAGCATTTCGATTTTCTTGCAGCATCCCTCTCTTTTCTCTCTACTTGTGAGGAGGAGGAGGTGTCACCGCGGTTACGGTTGCCGGCGGTGACAGGACAGCAGCTGCTCTCTCTCTCTCTCTCTCTCTCTCTCTCTCTCTCTCTCTCTCTCTCTCTCTCTCTCTCTCTCTCTCCCCCCTTTTCTCTCTCTGTATCTCTCCCTCCTCATAGGTCCAGATGAACGAAACTCAGGGGAAATCATCACTATGTTTACTCCGACCCCCCTCCCAAGCCACCCACCATCTCTGTCCCATAACCCCCTGCTGCCCCGGCCACTCCAAACCCCCCCATATCTCTGTTTTCCGCCCCATGATGGTGGTTGTTAGACAGATAGACAGCTACAGCCCCCCCTGCCCCTCCACTCTCTCTTGTAAATTTGTGACCTCCGCTAGCATCCGAAGAAAAGAAGAAGGAAGAGATAGAGGGGGAAAAATGGTCGGCAATTGGCGGTGATGTGAGGAGGGAGGGGGGGGGGGGGTAAAGGCCAGACAATTGGTGGTGAGGGATGCGAGAGAGAGGGAGGGATGAAGGGGAGGGGAGAGAAAGAGGCCTTGAGAGGGCGATCAATGCGATGTTCACCTGCCGTCCACCTCCCCAATTTAAAGAGAAGGAGCGCTAACGATTTCCCCGGACGGCTCCTCCGGACTGATGGAGCCCGAGAAGAGAGGAGGCGCAGAGAAAGTAGAAAAATTAAGCTTCAGCGCAGCAATGCATATAGATGGGAGTGAGGCTATTGGAAAATTAGCTTTTATTGGTGGAATGCATGTAGTTAAAACAGAAACAAAGGAGGAAAATAGCTTTTAATATGTGTGGGTGAGAGGAGAAGTGGATGCAAAATGAGGTTTTTAACGCAGGAATGCATACAGATTGGAGAAAAATTACTGGACAATTGGTAAAATGCATACAGAGAGAATTTTGGATTTAATGCAAGAATGTATGTAAGACAAAAAGAGTAGAAAATAAGATTTTAGTGTTAAACTGAATATAAATTGGACCTGGACTGCTGGAGAATGAATGCACATAGTTAAGAAGAAATAAGATTTACTGTAATTAACCCAAAGCATTCATTTATGCATTACAAAAAAGGAAAGCTGGAAAATATTTTCAAAATGGTTGACAATTAGTTTGCAAAAAAAGCAGTAAAAACTTTGCCTAATAAGGCAGCTAGAAATGTAGCCTTTATTCTTGAAATTCAAAAGCAACAGATACATATTTTCAGTATTTTCAGTGAAATGTAGAACAAAGCATCAGAAGATTATTAATTATCTTCAATCAATTTCATCATTGAAATTTTATTTATATCGCCCAATATCAGAAAATACAAATTTGCCTTAGGGGGCTTTAAAATCTGTACCGCACCCTCTGTCCTTAGACCCATACAGTGGACAAGTAAATACTCCCCAGAAGAAACCCTGTTAATGGAAAACAAAATGGAAGAAACCTTAGGGAGAGCAACTGAAGAGGGATCCATCTGCAAGGTAGGAAAGACTTGCAATAGATGTCGTGTGTACACAATAAACAACATACCACGGCAACAGGCACAGCCACGAGTCATGATCCAGATGCAAAAATTAAATGTTGCAATCTGCAAGATGTGAGACAAAAAGCGATGATGCCGTTGATGCCAAGTTAGTAACATGAATGTATGTGACATGAATGCAAACAGATAGAGATGGAGAAGAGGATTGAGGAGAGAGGTGTAAGTCCCCCGGCAGTCTAAGCCTATAGCAGCATAACTACGGGCTGGTTCAAGGCAAGCCTGAGCCAGCCCTAACTATAAGCTTTATCAAAGAGGAAAGTCTTTAGTCTGCTCTTAAATCACCGTGACTTTTGACCAACCACTTGATAAATTGATATACAAATCTTAAGAGCAATGTGTGACTTTAATATCTAGGTTCTGGGTCACGGCCATCTAAAACCTTAAAGTATAGTATGGCTGCCATTCTTCTAGACTTGGCCAGACTTTCAAAAAAATTGTGGCAGGTAATTGGATGAACCACCAGTCGATCACGGTCTGTAATGGGCTAACTTCAACCAATCAGAACCATATGCATGTGCAAACTCTTGCCGAAGCCAGTCAGGAGAAGAGCGAAACCATCTTTTCCATCAAGAAAAGCCTTTAATACTTAAATACTCTCCAGTTCTGATATAACTGATGATATTGCAGCATCTATGCTAACCTCTTTGTTGTTTTAAATGAACACACCTAAACTACGCCCGTAGCTGTCAGTAGCTTATCGCAGGACGCTGATTGGATTGGATTGCAAATACATTGCTTGAAGTCTGACAATATGGATTTTGATATCGGGATGTCGTAACAATCCAGCTGCTGATCGTGAATTGTGGATAACTTTCCTCACGTGGGTCCTAATGATGCATTTATGATGCAGCATAACAATCTCCAAAACTGTCCAATCAACAAATTACCTTTCAGTCTGTATAACTTAATGTTTCTCGTTTGTAAAAAAGTCATTGTGAAAGGGAACCGAAACAATGTATTTATTTGTTCCATTGGTCCGGACCAAATGAACCAAATTACGGTTGTAAAAGCCCCCTGATTCTCATCTGACTTGACATAAGATCTCAAACAAGCATGTTTCTAAAAGCCTAAGTCAGTTTTTTAACAGCCACCTGCCTGCCAGTCATCTTGATATAAATACAGTTTAATGTCTCATGGTCTTTATTCGTGTACGTCGATATATAATTCAGTACAGTGTTAGTCTGTAAGTCTCAGTCCGTACTCTTCTACTGTGTTAGATGTCAATATGTCTGTGTAGAAATGTCAGCAGACTAATTCCTAGGCATCTATTGGACCTGGTGGACTCAGTGATTCTGAATTTGAATTGACTGTATGTCATTGTCATAATATCAAAGCTTTAATAAGACACAGTGATATGTGTCCACCCCTCCTCCTCCTCCTCCTCCTCCTCCTTGCTCTGCCTTTGACACATGTAAGTATTCATGTTCCAGCTCTCCTGCCCTGGCCTGTCAGCCCTGTCAATATGATTATTCCTCTCTCTAATTGCAGTCAGAAGGAGAATGAGGAAGGACGATGAGGTGGAGAAAAAGAAGGAGGAGAGGAAGGTGATAATTGTCGCTGGAGAGGAGGGCGAGATTCGCCCTACGTCAATATGGCCGACGTAGTTACAGTGGCGAGGAGAAAGGATCTGCACATGATAGGAGTGTCGTTAATGTGGTGGAAGTGAGGAGATGAGGAGATCTTTCAGAGCTGCTTCACATCCACAGACAGTTTTGTACAATCAGCCACTGGGAGCAGCATCAATGGTGGAAAGATATAGTTGGCAGTATTTCACCTGTTCTACTGGTTCCATATCAATATCATCAAAATCATCTGTCATTAAAAAAGGAAACTATAGTATGTTATCCTATTTTATATTTTAGTTGTAGTAGTCTTAGTCTGACTGCTGAAACTCTGAGAGCCGGTCTAAATAATGTTGCTATCCTATAATCTTCACGTGGGGCTTAGATATTGGTGTTTGCTGTGGCATTGGGGGCTGTACGGTCCATGTAACGCTGTGTTTTGATTGTTTATATTTTGGTTTGGGTCCGGGGCGGCAAAGGCAAGGGAAGGACGCGTGTTTTTGTTTCGTCCACTGCGCCGACACAGCACTGCTTTGCTGAGAGGGGATCGTGCGGCGGCTCTTCTCCCGAAGAAGCATCCTCCTGCCAACAGTGAGGAAGAGGCGAGGGTGCGAGTTGTTTTCTCATTTCTGCCACTTTGGATTTAATCAAAACAAACTATCAAAACATGCAGGGATCATAGATGTATTATACAACCCCTGAGACTACCCGAGTCAGACAGCTGTACTTCTTCTCCCTCTGTACCAGTGACGTGCGGTGAGGTTCATGGCTGGGGAGGCACGATTTACAAATATATGAACCCAACTGAGTAGCTTATTCACCAATTTCTTGGCAGCATGGACATTGACTACTGGTTATGTTTCTCATCTCATATTAGCATTCTTTATACACACACAGGTCCATATTTGGCCAAAAAAGAATGTTACATTTATAGCGGCTCAGAGGTATTTGCTCTGCACCCTCCATAGCGTTTTTAGTCTGAGGCTTTGATTAATTTTAATACAGACTGCACTATTAACAAAATAATATTTGATTTAAGGTAAAAATGTTGTTTTTAATATAAATATTCGATTGTTTTCTCTTAGTCAGATCCCATTTTCAATACAATTGTGGTCTTACCTTTACTTGTAAAATCGTCCATTTTTGTCCGTCAGTCGGAGAAACAAACTAAACTAAACGGTGCTACAGTGCACGTGACTCTGATGTTAGCTAGCAGTAGCTTGTTGGTGTTACCGTCTCTAGTAGAAGAACCGCAGCAACGCGAACCAGTGGGCTCACGTGCGCCCTCTTCAGTACGGCAGAGTACTGTTGTCACATCAGCAAGACTAAATATGTTACACATATACATTACATACATTAACTGGACTATGGAAAGTCAGGACGCATAATAAATGAGTCTGTAAACATTATATTGCGACATACAAAGAGATAGCAACAGCCACGTGCCAAATGCATGCGCTCAACCTAGTTTGCGAGGGATTGCGCAATCCGAGGGGAGGCTCAGCTCGTCGCTGCCTCAGCTCGCATCTCTCCTGTATGTAACAGAGGAAACTAAAATTCAGCGATTTTCACTATAGAAATTATCACAATTATTGGAATCATACAGAAAATGCATTTATAGCATAGACCATTTATATTCTATTTTATTGTTATTTTTTACTTTTCATGATGAAAAGTCCCTGCTCTGTACTGAGAGCAGACTGGAGCTACAGTGACTCACTATCACCTCTAGAGGAACAAGTGGTATTACAGACTGCACGGAGTGCAGCTAGCTGTTAGCATGCTAACTTCAGCAGATATCTCTGCAACACAACACAGAGACGTCTTAGACAAAACACCAACACTGTTACATCTTCACAATCTGTTGATACGTAATTTTTTTTGACATTTTAAATTTAAACTCTAGCATATCTTATACAACACACCCTTCAAGTAAGCCTTGTAAGAGTTGTTTTGTTCACATTTTTCTGTTTTATAATACATGTTTGCAGCTCATGTATAACCGATGTGGTAACATCACATGGAAACTTGCAACCTTTTTAATTTATTGAATATTTGACTGTTATGTTTCTGCAATGACACAATTGTTTTTAAAATGTTAAAATTTAATTTTCAAAAAAAAATGTAAGTGTATTTTTCAGTACCTTTATAATGATCAGAATTGAGACCGGAAACACTCATAAGGATTGTGACTTGACTTGAAACAAATAGCTTTTTTATGTACTTACTTGTAAAGTTAAAGAGCTACACTGTGCTTCTTAAAAAAAGAGAACATTTTGACCTCAAAAGGCTGAAAGATCTGAGTTTAAACTACATTGTTTTACTGGAGACCATTTTCCCTTCCAAAGTTTTTGGATTGATTTTCAACCTTCCAGGCACAGACAGAAGACCATTCGATACAAAAAATGTGAAAATTGCTTTGCTCTGTTAGTACAATACAAGTCCTAACAGTATGTTCAGATCAGCAACTTCAACCACTCTTAGACTCAGGCTTAGCCCGGCTACTTGAAACCTAAAAGACATTTGGGATCACAGTTAAAGGGTGAAAGTAATTTAAGCATTATGTAACCAGTGTAGACAGCTGTATAATAAAAAAAAGAAAGTGTATTGATAAGTCAGAACTTTTATATCCTAGTCAATTCCACAAAACCCAGTATATGATGTTCAAGTTTCAGCCATACTAGGGTCTTTAAGAACGACAATGACAAATTGTCTGTCAGTTGATCCCATACTAAAATCTCTCCACAACTATTGGATAGATTGCCATGAAACATTGTACAGACATTTATGGTCGAATCATCCTGACTTTGATGACCTCTGACTTTACCAGCTCCATAAGCAGGTTGACATTGTTGGTTCAGAGTGACAACTTGACAGATATAGGATGGATGGATGGATATAATTAACATGTTACATTAACATATCATTTTTGGATTATTCTCTCTGTACATTGCACATATTCTTTATACTTAATACTGTGACCCTTTACATACTCTGTCCTTTTCATTTCAAACACTGTTTCTGCCTTTATTCGATAATACAGCCAAGGCCGAAGACAGACAGGAAAGGGAGAGAAAGAGGGGACTACATGCAGCATGGTGCTGGACCAGAACCCGGGACGCCCCGGCAAGGACTCTGCCCAAGTATATAAGGTTTTCTCCTTATGTTGGACCTTTTCTTAAGGTATCCCTAAGTTAGGTTGCACGATTGCACAAATGACCTTGGTAACCTAAATAAGGAAAACAACTTAAGGTACCTCTGATTATATCTTAACCACAACATGGTCGAGGTTATGGCGATAAATAGAAAAAGAGAACCCAATGGATACAGGTAACAATGAGCAATTGATTTTACATTTAAGATTTGACCGGCAGTCTACAGATGGATCACTCTACTCTAAAAGCGGTGCTTTTCCATCCCCTTTGAAATTAATGATTGCTCTACGGTTTCATGCTACAGGATCTTTCCAGTCAGTAATAGGCGAGGTATTTCATGTCCACAGGTCAATGGTGTGTTGCGTCATTCCCTTTACCTGTCTACACAGTAAAGTTCCCGTGGAGTAAAGTAAGACTTAAGTGTCATACTTAAGGAGAAAAGGTGTTTTGTGCAAAAGGCCACAGCATGTTAGCATTGTGATTGATGTAATCCCCACTGTGCTTAAGTAAAGCCTCACAGAAATTCTGGCATGAAGACTATTAGTCTTCATAATCAATTCTTGAATAATTATTTTACTATGTGCACATCCTAGTACAGTTAACTTGTCTGACTCTCTGATCTTGTGTTTCTTGTTCTCAGTTCTCAGCTCTTTAGCTGGTGAGTACACTGTTATTATTACTGATGGATAAAAAAGATGACCTGAGTTGTAATACAGCAGAATTACCCTTTAATGTCGGTCTGAAAGCAGCCTCATAGTTGTGTATTTGTTGTGTTGTGTTTAGTTTGTGGTTGTGTGCCAGTTAGCTGTTAGTTCTCAGGCCAGCTCTGTGTCTGATGATGTGTTTGCTGCTGACCTTTAAACAACTCTGTCCCATCATCCTCCTCTTACAGAGGCCTGCAGGGAGCGAGCACACACATCCACACACACACACACACACACACACACACACACACACACACACACACACACACACACACACACACACACACACACACTCACACACACACACACACACACACACACACACACACACATACAGAGAGAGAAAGGATAGACAATCCTGCAAACACACACGCATGCATGTAAATAGGCTTCTGGCATGGGAATACACACTGTATACATGTGAGAATGAGCCCACACACACACACACACACTGCAAACACACACATATATGAACACACACACAGAAACATCACTGTCTGAGGTTTGGTGGTAATGAGGCCTGTCATCCTTCCACACAGCCTCTCTCCCTCCCTCTTTCTCTTTCTTTCTTTCTTTCTTTTTTCATTGATCCAGTAACAGATCCCCAATATAACAACTTGCAGTCGCTGTGGGAGCCTCCCCTCTTTCCTCTCCTCCTCCTCCTCCTCCTCCTCCTCGACACGCATCCCTCCGGACCATTTAAAAAACCTACCACCACTTTCTCTCTCTCCTCCTCCTCTCTGTCTCTTTCTCTCTGTGTCTCTCTATCGCTTCCTATTTCTCTCTTTCGTCCTCCGAAACACTCTCCTCTTGCCCTCCGTCTCGGGCTCTCTGCTGGCTCGTCGGGTTCAGACAGTCTTGTTATATCGGCTGACAAACGGAGAGAGGGGTTTCTCTTTCGCAGCGTGCTGAGGAGAGGTGGTGGATGTTTAAGGTGATAGTTTGTCCGTCCTGTGAAAAAATAAAACAACAGCAGACAGAAAATATAGACTCAGCTGAGATGTTTCAAACAGGACAGAAGATCAGAAAATGACATTTCTCTCAGATTATGTGCCGCTGTTTACATTTTACATCCTTATATGCTCATCTAAAATAACCGTCAACTCTTTAGTGTTAAAGGCGGAAAAAAAAGTGTAGAGTTTTATAAATGACATACGTCATAAATCACATCTGCACTCTCATATAATTTCCCACGATATGCTAGATTTGAAACTGAGACTGAGACAAAAAACTATCTTCTTTAAAAAGCTAAGCATAAGCAACTTTTACGATGTGTAATGCATCTTAAATTTAAAGTACTGTATATACAGATTTAGAAAACAAAACCAAGGAGAAATTACCTGCGTTAGTTGACAAAGGAAATCTCCCTAAAAAAGTAACACTGACTTCATAACTTTTAAATCCACAAGAAACAAGGTGGTCAAAGTAATGCGTGCTACTTTACCATGTCGAGCAATGTGGGTTTAATGCTTGGAAACAAATTTAGTTTGGTCAACCTTAAACTTCAGATACAAAGCTCTGTTAAGTTGTTTAACATTAAGAACACTACAGACTTTACAGAGATCGCAAATGGTGAAGCTTTCTTTCAGGATACGGTACACAACTTAATTTCCATTCTGTTACATTCACATGCCAAATATGTCTTTAATATAGACACAGCTTTAAAAAAAGACACGCATCTACTCTTGCAGAACCATTAACTAAACTCAAGAACGTATAGCAACAGAAAGGTTCCCTGATCACTGGAAAACAGCACTGATTACCAACATTTTCAAGTCAGGTGCAGCTAACACGTCACAGGCTAATCTCAATACTTCCAATATTCTTTAAAGTCCTACAAAAGGTTGTTGCACAACAAGTTATTACATACTTGGAGGATAATAATTGTTTGCACCCAAATTGAGATCAGACCCCAATAATTTAACTGAACTAACTAATTGCCATTTGCTTGAAAATATCAAAAGCGTTTTAGATAGGGGGAGTGTAGGCTTTCTAGACTTAAAAAAAAAAAGCATTTGATACTTTCAATCATTACATCGTGCCATCTAAATTAACAACATTTATTTCTCTTCCCAAGCAAAAACATGGTTTAATTCTTATTTTCAACAGGTCATTTTTGATCTGAATGCATTGAAAGTAAGCACAGGAATCAGTCCTTGGACCTTAGTTGTTTCGCTTATATATCATTACCATCTCTCAGTGTTGCACAGGTCCTGGGATACAAATGTATGCTGACGATACTGTTTTATTTGTGGCGGAACAAAACACCTACTATTGCTGCAGCCAAACTAACAGGCTGCTTGGGCAAAGTGACACACTGGCCTCACAAGCCAGACAGTGCTTACCATTCAATGCATGTCTTTTTTGGAAATAAATAAATGTGTAAAATATGAACATAACACCAAGAAAATTGCAATTACAAACAAACGAAGAACTTGAAGACGAAACTTTAAAATAAGAAAAAGAATATTAAAAATAAAATAATTATTAAAATAATTACAAGAGGCACAAATCAATGATTGTATTGGTTGTTTTATTTTTTATTATCTTTTTCACAACATTTTGAAACCTGATCTGAACAAAGAGAAAAACACATTACTGAAGGTTTTTAACACAAATTGTTTCCTTTTCCATCCATTGTGAACAAAACTGTTACAACTAACAATGTTTAGCTGCTGGTCACCTTTAGCTGTTTTGAAATAAACAGAAGTGAAAATCCTGATTATTTTCTTAATTTGTGGAGATCTGACGTTTCAGAGGAGCGAGCTGACGACGGTGATATATTTCATTGTTTTATGTCGACTTCCTGTCTTCCTCCAGAGATTTATGCTCCGCTCTGACCTTTGTGTTCGGAGATATTTTCCTCCCCTGTGTGTGTGTGTGTGTGTGTGTGTGTGTGTGTGTGTGTGTGTGTGTGTGTGTGTGCGTGTGTGCGTGTGTGCGTGTGTGCGTGTGTGTGTGTGTGTGTGTGTGTGTGTGTGTGCGTGTGCGTGAAGGTGTGTGTGTGTATCTGTTTATCTGTTTGTATCTGTGTGTGTGTGTGTGTGTGTGTGTGTGTGTGTGTGTGTGTGTGTGTGTGTGTGTGTGTGTGTGTGTGTTGTAGAACAGGGGAAAACAAATCACCCGCTGTAGTTCTCATTAGCAGCAGTTTTGTGTCAGCTCTGAGAGATCAGCTGTCAGCTCTCAGCCTTCCTCTGCAGCTTCACCTTTTACCAACGATAATTACACCGTTTAACACCAACGCTTCTCAAACAGCAGCCTGGTTGAAATGCAAAACACAAAAAGGGTCTCTGTGTTGGACAGGACAAAGTTGGAGTCTGAATGAAAAGGGAGTTTCGATTGTTTTCGCACCCAGCCAGCAGGTTTGTAACCCTGCGTAACACAGAGTAATAAAGGCTCCGGCCACATCGCGATTCAGTTGTGCTAAGGTTCAGTTATGGCTCCGTTGTGCTTCAAATGCCCCGTGGAAATGTTTCAGAAGCATATTGCTAATGTAGTTTATATTTGTCTTATCCACATTTATAGCTGCTATCAAAAGATGCTCTGTTGATCGGGGAAACAAAACTTTCACCACCCTTTTGGCGGCCACAGTTTTCGCTCTAGGAGCTGAAATTTAGCACGTCAAGTGTGTGTGTGTGTGTGTTTTAGCTCATGCCAATTGGCAAAAAGGGGGTTTGGAAGTGAGAGTGGCTTATAACAAAAAGGCGCAGAACTGATTCACGTACCAGGACCAAACTCATGAACCGTTTGTCGAAGCCTCTTGTGGGAGGCATCCTTGCTCTCAGTCATTGAAGTTGTTATTGTGAATTTGTCCCAAATAGGCAACATGTTTTCAGCTTGTTGTGGTTAGGGTTAGATGCTTTGTGGCTGCACGTCATCACGTCATGGTATTTTGGTTTGTTAAAATGGTCTCTGTGTCCAATCAGGCAATTATAGAGTCATGAATTCTTGCCGTGACCCGCCGAGAAAAAGTCAAAACGTTGGTACTCGACCAATCATTGCTTGCCGTCTCTCATGACCTGCCTTACGCTATCATCAAGGGACCGACTTCTGGGAACAATTTTAAAACAATCGTCTTTGTGTCGGGACATCGTGAGGTATCTCAAATGTGGCGTTGGTTATCGTCCACTATGATACACTGCACGGGATAAAACTATCAAGCGTCACCCATTTTTGTTGGGTCAAACTATTATTGGGCTAATGTTGTGTCGTCTGAGCCTGGCTGTAACTCAATTTAATGACTGCGCTACCTCACATCGTGAATGTCTTGTCTACTCGAGATGGCGCCGTGGTGTGTTGGTGCAATGTTTCTTGTATGCACTAATCACTAAGGCAAATTCCATGTAAGTAAAATAATACAACTATAATAATACAACTTAGTGTGATTCTGAATAGTGTCTATATAATATACATTTAAACTGGTAAAATGTATGAATATATTTACCAAAACTAACTGGATCAAATGTATACAATGTACCAAAAACGTGAACCTTGGTTCGGACTTTCAGGTGTGAAAAGGCCCTTACCAAGTTGACGAGCATCATTTGAATGCTGCATTAAACTAGTACATACACAACGGAAATATAACAGATCACAGAAACACAAAAATAACAGAAAATCTGTATCAGATTGTTTTGCAACAGCATATTGTTTATTGTAGAAAACACACCTGTTGGCACTCTTCTTCTGTTGTTACTATAAATAATGAAAACAGAACTCCTGATATGTTTGTTAAAGAGGTTTTAAAATGCTACATTAACTTCAGTGATGTGAGGAATATCAGTCATAACTTTTCTAGATTATTTTGCTACAGTGACACAACAATCACAATAATAAGAAAAATAACAAAAGATATAACATTAAAAGTCAGAATAAGTTCACTGACCTGGTGACAGCAATAACACACAAAGAACAGCATTTACAATCATCATTGAGAGAACAGCTACAGTATAAGTACAGTATTAATAACCACCTACACTTTCATAACATTTTCCTTCCTGTGCAATTTGTGCTGTAGTTTTTGCAAACATGATATGGTGCATAATGTGTCAGGAAGAGAAGATCTCCATTAAATCAAAACATGAAAAAGGAAATCTTCATTTTCACTGATGGAAATTAAAAAAGAGCTTGCTATAGAATTGTGTTTTTGCATATGTTTGTTCACAGTAATTGAAATGAATATATTTGTATTAGATGCATAGAAACACCATCCACAAAATATGCAAGTATGCTAACGTATAAAACTTGAACCACAGTGAATCTGATGAGCCACTCCTCTCCGCATACAGGGGGTCACTATCAGCTGAAAACCTCATATCTCTTCTTTTGGTATTTATATTACATGCTTATATAGCAGCGGTGCTTTAACACGGAGTACATCATAAATGAAGACTTGTGAACGGATCGAAAAAATCCACATTGGAGAACATAAAATAAATGCAGGAGCAAAATGTTTTTTGTACTTTTTCAATCAGTGATATGTTTTTTAAATGACATCACCCTAAAAGCAAGCCTTAAGGTTTATGAATCCTTTTAAAACCGTTTGGTTAAAAAATAAATCTAGTTTAAAACCTGACATTTTTGCAACAATCCTGAACAATTTGCCATTTTGGAGATATAAGGTTTTTAGCTGACAGTAGAGAATAGTGTGACATGCAAATGTTTGTATATTCATTAGATGAATTTAACTTTGTGTCTATTCATCTCTATATGATCTTCAAACTCAGGTTTTTTATAAGTGGGATGTTTTTAATTTACCACAGATTAAAATTTCTTTGACTCGTGTTTCCTGTTCCTGTCAGAAAGTTGATATAAATCGTCCCTCCCTTCACAGACATGATGTTTGACATCACTGTGTGATACGTTATAACGAAGGGGAAATATCTATAACTTATATTATCTCTGTAAGCATTAGCAAGCCTATTGTTAGCTTCGTACAATTATATTTCAACAGGCTAACATTTAGCATGTAACATTAAGCCTGTTCAACATGTCACTGTTAGCATGTTACTGTTATTTATGTTAGATGGCTCATGAGGTTCAATAATGAGGGTTGAACCTCATTATGTTTAGGGTACCAACCAAAATGCCTCCAAAGCACTGAGTGCCAAATATTGAGAAATTGGCATTAAATGCTTATTCAGATTATTCGGGTTTTTTTAGGTTCTTTGATCAAATGTTTCAAATCATAATTTCTGATGCATAGCTTGTTAGTGTTAGCACGTTAACATGCAAATTGTCAATATGTGAATTTGGACTTCTGATTGATCACCAGTTCATAATAATTGTTGCTGTTGTCTACCAGCCCTCCACCTCCACCACAAAGGGCTCTTTGACGGGGATCCTGCCGCTGTTGACGATCACACACTCGGTGTACGGCAGGTTCCTGTCGTTGGTGTCCTGGAGCTCGATGGTGTGAACCACTGACTGCCAGAGGAGACGGAGCAGAAGCAGGTTAGAAACACATTCAGGAGGTTTAATGTAGGAGATCATCTGTAACAGGCAGCGTGGGTTATTTCTCCATCACTGCACAGAACCAAGTGCATTGTTCTGTTGATATTTTGAAGAAATACAATATTACATCTTTGTTCTGGTCCTCTTTATCATCGAGATAAACCTTTCTTACAACACATTAGTGATGTGTTTCACTTCAATTTCATCAATTCTGATGCTGCTTAGCAATTCTGGTTGTTATCCAAGAAGTAATAATGGAAAAAGTATTCAGTATCCTTTACGTAAGTAAAAGTACAAATACCACACTGTTCAAATACACTACAATTTAAATTTTAAATAAAATTAAGTAAAAATAGTGTAAGTATTATCAGCAAAATGTACTTGTGTCCATGTGTTTTATTATTATATATGATATTACTGCTGCATTAATGTTGTATTTTACTGCTGTAGATGTTTATGGTTGGGCTCATTTTACCTCCTTTATATCCTGTCTGGTAGTCTAATGTACAGAAATGCATCATATTCTATAAGATCATCATGTTTGTAGCTTTGTGTTCAGTGAGAACCACATATCTCTAAAAAGTAAGTATCTAACCATCTTTCCTTAAAAGCCACATGCAGCAGATCTATGAAAGTGTCTGAGGGTCCACTCACCATCCCGTCGAGGATTTTGCCAAAAACAACATGTTTCCCGTCCAGCCACGGGGCTTTGGCAGCCAGGACGAAGAACTGAGACCCATTGGTGTCCTGACCGGCGTTCGCCATACTCACCTGGTACATGAACACACACACACACACACACACACACACACACACACACACACACACACACACACACACACACACACACACATACACACACACACACACATACACACACAATTCTCCAAGTTATACATCATATCATCATCATTTTGACAATTTCTGTTCAGGTTTCAGTCACCAAGCCAATCCTCCCATCCAGAAAAAGTAGAATCCACATAGAAAGATTTAGTGACATGTTATTCCCAAACACTGAGGTCAAAAACAGAACTGTGAGCTCACCCAGCCTGTTCCCAAATGCTTCAGTTTAAAGTTTTCATCAGCAAAGGTTGTTCCGTAGATGCTGTGACCTGGATAGAATAAAGTTTGGTCACTTTCAGGTGGTGACCAATGTTGCATGAAAATCTAAAATCTCTAAAAACTGTACAATACTGGCTCCTTGGTCTTTGTGACGTTAACATGCGTACAAACTGCTGCGCTGATTTATGGCACAAATGGGCCCTTTAATACCTACTAATGAGCTTGACCGCACTGTGTGTGAAACAGGGTGTGTACTGTATATACATGTAGTTGTATGTTGGTGAATAAATATGTGTTAGAAACACGCTGAGCATATGAATGTACAGTAGAGAAGTGGATCATCTTGCAGGAGTTTCTGGGGATGTTTTGATGCTTTATTTTGTATCGCTAACGGAAGAAAGTGAGGGTTTGATATTTAAATGTACAATATGTATATTCTGCCACTAGGGGTCTCTCAATCAAAACAAAATACAAAGTTTGGTGGCTTTATGAAGCAGCATGGGGTCATGGGAGTTGTTGCCTTTTCCACCATTGCTGTCATTGCAGTCCGCTTCTCCCGGTTAGGATTCCTTCATTGTTCATCGTTAAGGAGGTTATAATCGGGGATCAAATAAACGTTATCCGCAGAGGTCTCCTCCTCTCCAAATTAAACGCTCTAGGTAATTAAAACCAGTAAGAAATACTGTATAAAGCAGTTTCACATTTAAAATCTGTATCTTTTTAAACGCAGCTCAGCGGACCACTGATGTCCAGGAGGGTCTGCAAGCCGAGCCACTAATGTTTGCTCATCTTGTTTCTCTGATAAGGTAAGATCCAGACATTCAGCAGGATTTTACCTGGAACCAATTTATCCGCAGAGGTCTCCTCCTCTCAAAAACAAACGGACATGGTGATTGAAAACACAAAATAAAGCAGCTTCACGTTAAAAATCAGTCTTTCCCCGACCTAGAATGGAGGGGCTGCAAGCTAACTGCTAACAATTTCATGCTAACTGCTTGCTCTGCTTATTTACAACTCAACACAATATATAACATATGTCTGGTCATTGTTAGACATTTTAATGTGGAAAGGTTACATATTATATCTATAAAAGATCTATTTTCGTCACTTTGAGTCTCACCTCCAGTTCCATCTCCAGCTGTGAAGTCTCCTCCCTGGATCATGAAGTCCTTGATGACTCTGTGGAACTTTGTCCCTTTGTAGCCGTAACCTTTCTGCAGAGACACACAGGAACTTACTGTCTGCACGGACACATTCAAACACAATGACCCCGTACATTCACAGTAAGAGGACACCTGTACCAAATCACAGCACACACCAGACCCAACAACTAAATATTTAATATGTAGTTATATATAAATACACTTAATAAAAAAAAATGTATTTAAATAATAATAATTTGAATATATTTATAAAATGGCACCTGATCTGCAACATTGACTTGAGATATGAAAAGTGAAGCACAGTATGGCTTAACGTTATGATAAAGTTTCCTTTTAAAATACTTACCTCCTGACAAGAGATATTTCATACAGTTTAGAATTAAATACATTTGCTGCATAAAATGAAAAGTTAAGAACAAGTCTAAAAGAATATGCAATATGAACATAGATAAATAGAATGAAAAATATGCTAAATGGAACATATGAAACAGCTGTAAAAGCTACATGTACGTGTGTGTGTGTGTGTGTGTGTGTGTGTGTGAGTGTGTGTGTGTGTGTGTGTGTGTGTGTGTGTGTGTGTGTGTGTGTGTGCGTGTATACACTATCAGCCTACCTCTCCGGTTGCTAAGGCGACAAAGTTATTGACCGTGAGTGGGACGACCTCCCCAAAAAGGCCAATGACGATCCTCCCCACCTCGTGACCCGCCACTGTGATGTCAAAAAACACCTGGACACACACACACAAACACACACACAAACACACAAAGGCTGTCAATCAATCAGAGTTGTGAAGTGACATTTACAGTTTTTGTACATTTTATTCATTTAATCTACTCTCAGACATTTAAAAAGAAATATTGAATATTTAAAACTTTAACTTTTGATACAATTAACTGTAAATGATGCAGTGGTGGAAAGCACTGAAGCGATGTACTTTAGTAATATTTTGAGGAATTTTCTGCTACATTATTCCTCTACTCCAGTACATCTCAGATTTCAAAATTCTCAAATGTATTTGATAATTTCATTAACTAGTAACATTTTAGAGTCAGATTATTAAAATATAATAATCAACAAATAAATTGTGTTATTATTATATCATTAAAACCTTTATTGAACCCCAAACTCGCAAGCTACCCAGCATTATCTAAAGTTCTTTCTACTTTTATTTTTGGTACTTTAAGTACTTTTACCTAAGTTACATTTTGAATGAAGGACTTTTACTTGTAACAAAGTATTTAGTAGTAGTAGTAAAGCATTTCTACACTGTAGTATTACAGGATTTTGTCATTTGGATTCGGCGACACTCTGTTTCACAACATGGGATCTGAAGTAGTTTAAAGTACTTTGAGAACACACACACACACACATACACACACACACACACACACACACACACACACACACATACACACACACACACACACACACACACACACACACACATACACACACACACACACACACACACACACATACACACACTCACACACACACACACACACACACACACACACACACACACACACACAGAACAGATTCAATACATGTCCATCACAACTCATCAAGTGGGACAAATGTTCTCCAGTATATAACACACTTTATTCCCCAGACCTTCAGCCTTCACTGTGTTTGGAGAAGAAAGAATGGTGTATTAGAGAAGAGTTGTTTCATTTTGATGGACTAGTAGAAGGGAAATGTTTACTCAAGAGATCACACTTTTAAACTTTTATGTTATGGGATTTTAGTATAAGAGCTGTAATCAATATATGGATATGACTCTAAATAACACATTTAGTTCAAATACTTAGTAGTTGATCTGACTGAAAGTTTGACTGATAGACTTTTACTCAAGAACACTCTACTTTTTACAACAGGAGTGTGAGCTCTTATTTTCTAATGTTCTCTGTTTAATTAACACCCTTTCACAATAAAAGCACGAGTTGACAAGCCAGTGTTAAATCATAATATTATATGATTTTATATGAAACCATGGTGCATTAAAATACTTATTAAAATACACTATAGTAAACATATACTGTATGTGTGTGTGTGTGTGTGTGTGTGTGTGTGTGTGTGTGTGTGTGTGTGTGTGTGTGTGTGTGTGTGTGTGTGTGAACGACCTGCAGGCAAACGCACTGCGCATTAAGAGTCATCTGAATGGACACGTGTACAGTTCAGAGTGTGTGTGTGTGTGTGTGTGTGTGTGTGTGTGTGTGTGTGTGTGTGTGTTGTGCGTGTGTGTGTGTGTGTGTGTGTGTGTGCGTGTGTTCGGTGAGATAAGTGTCTGTTCCGGTGCAGGCCTCCCCCCGCTGAGTGCTGCTACGATGTCTCTCAATTTCTGTTTGTATGTGAGTGTGAGTGTGTGTGTGTGTGTGTGTGTGTGTGTGTGTGTGTGTGTGTGTGTGTGTGTGTGTGTGTGTGTGCTCGTCCTGTATGCTAGTCATTATCCACGCTCCGGAGAGAAGGCGCCGTTGGCTCACGGAGAGGAGAAAATACGCATTTTTTTGTATTAATGCAAATACACGCGGGAAATGCAGTCTATGGGGAAATCTCATCACCCACCTTCTCGGTGACTTTCGGTCCTGTCCGTGAAGCTGCGCCGGACACCGACTGCAGACAGGCGGCAGAGAGAAAGAGCAGAGCGGGTAGCATCGTCCGGAGCTCCATCTTTAAACGCGTTGACAGGGCCCTGCTCCTGGGAGACACGGAGAGGGGGAGAAGAACAAGAAGAAGGGGAAATCACAGCGAGTCACAGCTGGGAGGTTGGCCGGGAAACAGCGCTCCAAACTCGGCTACATCATCAGAGCACTTCCCCTTGTGGGCTGGACCTGCATCTAAGTCCCGCCCACAGAGGAGAGGAGAGGAGAGGAGAGGAGAGGAGAGAGGAGAGGAGAGGAGAGGAGAGAGGAGAGAGGAGAGGAGAGGAGAAAATCAAGGCGGAATGAGACAAGGAGAGGAGAATAGAGGAGACAAGGAGAGGAGACAAGACAATCAAAGGAGAGGAGAAAGGAGATTAAAGGACAGGAGAGGAGACAATCAAAGGAGATGACATGAAGAGAGGAGAGAAAACAAGGAGAGAAGAGGAGACAAGTAGAATGGAACGAGGAGTGGAGAGGATTAAAGGGAAAGGAGGTGATGAGGAGATAATCATATTGTCATAATGACGCAGAAATGCATTAAGAAATTTAAAAATAAAAGATACAGATATTAATTGGTTTGGGGCAAACAATTTGATAATTTTCATTATAAATACATACATTTAAAAATAAATGAAAAAATAAATAAATACATCTAAAAGTTAATTAACATGCAAGGGAAATTAATACACAGGGAAATAAAAAGAAGAAGCAAATTAAATATCAATTTGTCACATTGTATTATTAATTAATGCATACATTTATTTTTTATATTATTTTTGGTACATTTAATGTTCATGTTTCTTCCTCCATACAAAAAATGCACTAACATGAAAGCAAACATTTTTAAACCTGCAACACCCTCAAAACAAACAAAAATGCCTTAAGTCAACTATCCCTTTACTCAAATAAAGGTTAGCAGTCCTGTTTGTGTCGACCTTTAACATCCTGAGCTGATAGAAACCACAACATCAGAGTGTTGGATCATTTGTAGTAACTAGCAGAATGTCACACCTGTCAGCCTGCACACACCTTAGACATCATACAAGTACATATCATACATACAGCAGCAGCACATACTGAGGCTGTACATGTATGAGTGCAACACACAACATTCAGCTGTTATTATCACAGAAGTCAAATCCAAAAACATCTAGAACAAGTATTTCAATAAATAAATATGCAATTTTGCAACTGCATTTACGTGAGCATCTACCACAGCACCCCCTGTCTGCTGGAGGAGCCCGCACCTCTAAACTCAAACCGATCGTTTCAAATTCAGTCTTTAACACATCCTTTATTCTAACTTTCACTGATCACATGTAAACTTGGACAGACTCATTTTCCCTCCTTTAGATCAACCGATCTTGGAAAATGGTTCATGGCAGCAGGAAGTATCGATGCCTTCACCTTGAAGAAGTCAGAAACACCGCTTCACTAAAAGCACTGATTGATCTGTGCAAAACAAAAGAAAGAAATAATGAAGACAACGTGCAAACTAACTGCATCATAATTATTGTTGAAAATGAAATGAATCAAAAAGAAACAAATAATATTACATATTTCAAGGAATTTATTAGGAAATGACATTAATTATTAAGTGTTATCATTTAATCTAAATGCTGTTAGAAAGTGCTCTCATGCTGCTGTGGAGACTGATGGTTAAAAAACTGTTTCATACATTAGTACAAAGAGTATTTTTTAAATCCTAATGTTACTTTTAATATATGAAAAATCAATATGTTATAAAATGTCAAATCAAAACTTAAAATTATCCCGCAGCTCTGTGCATTTAAATGTTTTCTTCCTGATCGACAAACAAATGCATTTTCCAGCATGCAAAGATCAATAATGAGCTACAGCAGTTAGTTTTTAACAATAAACAGAGGGATAATGAAGTCCATACAGACGTATGTTACAGCTTTAAAACACTTTACTGCATTAAAAAACACCTCCGCTCTGCCCGGCTTCAGCTGCAGGAAATAAAGCTGAAAAAGAGAATATAAGTCCCTGCTGAATACATGTCTATAGAGATGAATTATAATAGTCAGCCTGCTGTGACCTTATCACACACACACACACACACACACACACACACACACACACACACACACACACACACACACACACACACACACACAAATGGTTATCGGTCTCCTGTCAAAGCGGCCCGTCCATTCGTCTTTTCTTCCCGCCATCCGGCGAATTAATTAAGCAGAAATGTAAACGTTTTAATTGAATGTCAAAGCAGGACCTTAACAACATGCTCCTATGTAAATGAAAGTGACACAGCGCTAAACCTCTATATTTATAAATGTATATATATCTATATATATAGATATATTACAGGGGGATGGGCATGTCTTCCTGTGTGTGTGTGTGTGTGTGTGTGTGTGTGTGTGTGTGTGTGTGTGTGTGTGTGTGTGTATAAATTAACAGGGGACATGCAAACGTTTTAATTGAATTACCATCAGTTGTGTGCTAACCAACCCTCATGGATTTAAACCAACACAGCCTCATTTAGTGGAAATGAACCCTTTCCACTTTAAATTGTCCCTTAAAGTCTCCACCAGTGGTATATGGTTGTTTAAATCACAAGTATATTAAAATATATGGTTTTAAAAAGCATGATTGTGTGTTTTCTTCCACTTTTTCAACATTTATTTGCAGGTGGAAATTAGCTAATAGCTAAATCTGTCATAAATCACCTCTTCTCATTTTGACATTAATGTTTTATGTGCATGGTCCTTGTCTAATAAAGATTCATAATAAATAAAATATATTCAAGTGTCGACGTGAACTGACGTAAACAAGCTAACAGCATCAGAAAACATTCATAACTAGAAGGGCACTATCAAATGCACTTGCAATGTTAAGGAAAGTGAAAAATAATTAGTGTATCAGCCCTGTGACTATTATTTATTTTATATGTTATATATTCTTTCCTTTTTTTATTAACTTCTGTGCTATTTTATGTCTTTTATTTAAAAAAATACTTTTTTATTTAATATTTTACTTGGGTGTTTTTCTACTAATGTAGTGCCCGTTCCGAGTGGTGAGCGGGCCGATTGTTTGGCCCCCAGAAGTGCTGCCTGCAGTGTTCTTGAGAAGCGCTCATCGCTTGTTGACTCCAGAGAAGTGCAGAAAAGTTTGGTTGTAATGTTAGTACATCCAGCATCCAGCAGCAAAAGTGAACTGCAATCAATGAGCCTGTAAAGGGCTCACTGAGGATGACATGCTCGACCCCAGCAACCCTGCTGCTGCACAGAGCCCCGTTTGCTTGTTTATTCAAAGTTTATTAATATTGAAAGTGTAGCGTGTATAGATATGGATGAATGGGTCTCAAGATATGTGAAGGACATACAGACAGACACACAGAGATTCCTTGCTTTATAGTTACATAGTTACATACATAATTAATGAGCATTGTTGGATTGAACCTGAGATCTAAGAATTTCATTGGAAACGACAAATCCCTAATTTTTGTGCATACAACAATATAGGCTAGACTTGAAACACTTGCACCCATTGTTTTGTAAACCTGCACGCTGGTAGTGAATGGATACGCATCAGGACGTTATGAAGCTGAACTTCTCCTATTTCCGAGCGCCAAAACCCAACGGTCAACGTTTCAGAAAAGCAGCACTTTCATCACACTTGCTACCCGGGTGGAGACGTCCCACCATGACGTCTTCTCTCTCTGTCTGTGTAGGCATCGCATGAAGAGCACACAATGCCAGTGTGTGTTGCACTTAAGAGTCCATGGTCATCTGAGGCTGTAGCCACAGCAGCGCTTTGAGCTAAATGCTAACATCAGCCTGCTAGCAATGACAACGCTAACATGCTAATCTTTACCATGTTCATCAATTTAGTTTTGCATGTTAGCATGCTAACATTAGCTAATTAGCATTCAACACAGAGTAGGCTACAGCCGGGCTGATGAGAACGTCATTAGTTTTGCAGGCGTATTGGACAAATTGATATTTTGGCCGGATAATGGCGCTAGGTGAAAAATTAGAGGATCACCAAAGTTATTACAATTGTATCCTGAGGGGAACATGACATTTAGTGGGAATCCATCCAACAGTTGTGGACATTTTTGATTTGAACTAAAGTTGATGAACGGACCAACTTGGATAGATCCACACAGCTAACATGGATACAATTAATAAGACAACTATTTAAAAAAAAGAAATACTGTTTACGTCTGTTTAATGTTTTTATTCAGATGTAACCACACGTATCAATGATGGCTCAATTCAGGGATCACTTTATGTCACTAATCTTCTCTCACCAGCCGCAGCAGAGACATTGGTATTGTATGTGTGTGTGTGTGTGTGTGTGTGTGTGTGTGTGTGTGTGTGTGTGTGTGTGGTGTGTGTGTGTGTGTGTGTGTGTGTGTGTGTGTGTGTGTGTGTGTGTGTGTGTCATCATGGCAAAATGTGTTTCTGGACACACCTATTGTAGCAGGAACTACCACAGAGGCTGTTTTGAGTAATTTGCCAAGTGTTTATGTTTTTGGACAGATGTTGTCACAGCAATAGTGTTGCAACTGTGTAAAATGTAGTCATAAAACTTTACAAATGTACAAATCACTCATCGTCACATTCTCTTGAAGAAGAAGACGCTCTCTTGGAAGACAACGGACGGTGCGTAACGTACGTTAAATGCATCCCCACGCATGGATGACCACAGCGGGAACAGACAGCATTGTGTTTATTAGACAACTAAACACGTACGTTGATAGGTTTGTTTTACTACTAACATATTATTTATTTCAGGAACCTAAATAAACAGTAAGTGGCACGAAATATTATGATATTTACACTACATTTCTCAAATGAGGTTATGAGGCTTTCTGGGTAGCCGAGCACCGTGTAGCTCCCTGTATTTTAAACTCTCCCTCCATGTTCATGTTGACTATGACCAGCAGCTCTGCGGTGATCTCACATGCAAGAATTCACTGCTTTACTAAATGAACTCTTGTTAATATTGTGTTTTTTCTTTTCCTGCAGCTGTCTAAATAATTAGCTTTTGTTGTAGAAAATGATGAATTTGGGCAGTTAATTTATTGATCGGCCGGCTCCTCCGATGTGCTTTGCTTTAGAAAGCCATTAATCAATGGATGAAAACACCTAATTCTCCTCCTGCTCTGCTTTTTCCTTTTTTCTTTGCTTTCTGTCGAGAGCGGCCCCAATATGTAGAAGAACTGTAATTATGGACTAATGATGATGATGATGAAGTGCAAATATAATAGTTTGTGTACATTTAGAACAAGTAGGTCCATACTTTAAAAAAATCCTTTTATCAGTTTAAAAATAACAGCAATAAACAGCTCAAATGTAGCAGTTAATATAATAAAAAAACAAAGATTACAGATCAAAAGTGTCACATCAACTTAATAATAAGAAAACATGGGAAAAGGGTTGAAAAATTAATATTTATGTTACCTAATAATATAGCTTTTCTTGTTTGAATTGTCTATAAATTCATTTAATGTCATTTTAATAATCAAGTCAGACCAGTTTAATGAAAGTTTACCTTCTCACAAGACTTTAATGTCTCATTCTTACTATTTCACTTCAACCAAATATCTTTTTTTTGTTGAGCAAATATTTAATGTTTAATTTAAATTTCTCTGATCAGTGCGTGTAGCAAAATGATGTATGCTATGCTATGTTACAATGTCGATCAAAATAAACATAAGAAACCTGAAATCATCCCTTGAATCTTGAGAGTAATTCCTGGTGTCTTTATATTTCATGTATTTCTTTTTTTAATGGCTACAAAACATTCATATAAAGGAAACTGACATTTAAAGATGGATCTGTTTCTGTGACGACAGAATGATCATTTCATGCTTCATGACCATAAACAGTGACACTGTTATATGTTGAAACTGAGTTTGGAAATGGAACGAGACAACTTCCAAACATTATACTCAGGCATTTTGATTTCCAATTAGTGTTTTACTGTATCTCTGTTCTTGTGAGCAGATTTACTTATTTCATCCAGAATCTCTTTTTCCGGAGCATCTGAGAGAAGCTCAATATCTTAATACGATGTAATTCTTGCGATTTGTCTGGAAGGACAAAAACTACATGTTAATGTACTTCAATAAGTGTCTTGAATGCAAAAGCAATGTGTAGGAATATACATTTTTATTTGCGCTAGTGATATGGCTCTTTGGTCAAGACTTACTTTATGATCACTAGAAAACAAAACATGAGATATATTTCCTCTC
>NC_041363.1:25728676-25816176 GCF_900634415.1 Cottoperca gobio | reverse complement strand
GTCTGCACATTGTCCAGAGTATCCCTTTCACACAACAGGAGATTGTCCGTGTCAGAAGCGTTTTCTGTTAAAGCAAATTCTCTGTTTGGTTTGGGCGACGGGTGGCGCCTGGGTAGAGCGTGCAGGATGCATGAAATGTAGTGGACATGTAGCAGGTTCGTAATTTCGTCGTGAACAACCTCTCTTTTGCTGTTCCTTGAATTTGTCGGCCCTTACCGACAGACATTCCCGAATCTCATTGTCGCTCTGGTTAGACATTTCCATTGGATGGTTTTCTTCACCCTAACATGTTTGTTTTCTTTCATTTTTGGGCCAGTCGCGAAAGAAACATTATTAACACACCTACTCGTTCACTGTGAATTCTCTGGGTAATGAGTGGCTGTAGCCACACATGGGCTCAATCGGACATTACACAGCCTTTGTACTAGGGAGCTGGCAGGGTTTATTGTCCGGTCTGAATGATTCGGGAATTTGCGTTCTCACATACAGCTTATCCGGGTAATGTAACTTAGGCATGCAAACTATAGATGCGAAAAAATTTCAGAGATTAAAGAATGTTTTCTCTTTTGTGTTTTAGACTAAAAAAATCTGAAATAAAGTGAAAGATATGTTCCTAAATTTCTCCTTAGCTTTCGTCACGATAGTGTGGAGATACAGTGCTTCTGTCGTTTGGATACGCATAGATCAATGGAAGATATACAATACAAACATAAAGATAACATAGAGCCACTCTTCATGTACTACAAAGCACATACAGTACACTTTACAGTCTAGTCAACCTTTAGATGTACTGCTGTGGTAAACAGAGGAACACAGAGAGATTTACATGTAGTGATCGGAACATATGAACATTTGTACTTAGTGTCAATAAAGATAATTTAAATTGATTTGAACTGAGTTGAATTTGGAGAGAGGGAGAAACAGTAAATGTACAGGTTGAGACTTGAAAGAAGGAAACGAGAAAGAAAGAGAGTTTGAAAATGAGGATGGAGAAAAAGATGAGAAAGGAAAGTGTGAGAGTAGAGAAAGAGACTGAGAGAGAAATAATACGTGTGAATTAGAGGGGTGGAGGGGGGACTGTAGATAAGGGAAAGAGAGGGGAGCGGAGAGGGCAAGTGAATGGGAGAGAGAGAAAGAGGGTGGGAGGGGGATGGGGGGGAGAGAGAGAGGCTCGCGCAGCAGCCGCTTCGGTAGTTTTGGCTCTGGAGACGCGCAGGACGCAGCGAACTGTCCCGGCTCCCCTCGATGGTTCACCGCAGCCCGGAGGAGGGAAAAACCTTCCACCGCTGCCCGGAAATCAGCGCCCAGGATCCGCACACACTCTGACTGCAGTAAGCCTCTTCTGCGCTTCAACAACTTTCACATAACTAAAAAAAAAGGAAAACACAACATCCCAGCAAACTCCGTGGAAACCCAGCGGAGCATCTCCGCGTATCTACCCGCCCACCGCTGCCTCTATTCGGCCACGGACAGCACGCCGGACCGCCGATGTGACTTGGACTTAACCGGACCAATGTATTTATTCTGATGAAACTTTTACCCACTGCGTAGTTTACATTGTAAACTCATCCAAAGTGTGCGTCAGTGTTCTCCCGTGATTGTTTTGCTTTTATTTGGTACGTTTTTTGCGCTTGGCGTGCGTGAAATCTGCGCTAAAACAACCATCCGAGACTGAGACAGCGGAGCAGAGCAGGGCTGAAGCGGAGGGTCAACCAGGCTGAAGTCAGTTTACAGAGTGTTTTATTGGCTTTAGAGTATATACACATTTTATGTCTCAGAAATAGCGTTTAGACACGGCTGTTATTTTCCAAAATACACTTTACTGGTCCTTTTGAACAGGATAAGGAGGAAAAATAGAACACAAATACTTTGGGATGTGAAATTAAATAGACTCATGAAAGTCTCAGTTATAAGATGATGAGGCTGAAATACATAAAATACCTTTCTTTCTGAAATATTAGTGTGCAACTATATATTTATTTATACAATTTTACCAGTTAGGTGGAACAATCTGTTGTTTCTGCTGATGAGAACAGAAACAACCTGTCTGCACATCTTAATCTCAAATAAAAACATACTTTAAGATAATCTCCAAAATATCTGACTATTTATTTTAAACAGAAACGCATGAGAGTTGATGCTCAACTTTCTTTGCAGAATAAAATCTGTATTTAAGTGAAACCTTGCAGGCTGAAACAATGAAGAGTATCAGACTAAATGCAATGATGAGGATTATCTGAAACGTGTAATGTACTGTTGATGAGCTTCAAACTCTCTTTGTTTACCACAAATGTATATTTAAAGAAGGATGTCTGCGTCTCATTTTATCTTTCTAAGTTCAGTTTTAAACCTAAAATTTGAACTGAAAGTGATTGACAGGAGGTAAAAAACCACGTGGAATCAGACACCACTGAACGCTTAAAATGTAAATTCAATGAAAAGAAAGAAAAGTTTCAAATTAGGATCAAAAAACAAAGTATCACTTTAAATATTGACTGATTGATTTTAACACTGGATATGTTTCATTTTAGGCTTTGGTTTAGATTTAATTTGCTCCACTCAACACATAAAACCTAATTTCAATGCAATTAAGAGTTTGATATATTGTAAATATCTATCATGTATTTAAAACATTTTGATGATCCACCAAAAAGTCTCAAATTGAAAAGAAACATGATCAGACTCAGGAAAATGTGGATGTTAAATGCATGATGATGTTACATTTCTGCGTCTCATGTGCACATGTTTCAAATTTAACACAAAACACGACTCTCAAGTGCTCCTTTTTCACACCGGAGGTAAAAACCTCAGGTTGAGATCAGGAAAAAAAGAGTTATGAGGCTGAAATATGTGATCAGCATCAGTTTCACGCCTTGAGAGTAAATGACATGCCTGAAAAGTGATTTAATTGTGAAAATACAACAATTTATGTGAAACCTAAAGTAGTAAAAACATGTCTTAAATGTGTCTTGGCATCTTCAATAGATGTTACTTTTTCTGCCTCCCACATGTGTTTGTAGTGGATTTGACACAGTGTTGTGTTAACTCCCTGAAATCCACCATGGACAGATTTGACCCTCTGAGTGTCCAGTCCATGTCCACATGCTGCCCTGACCTCTTGAACAATGTTGATGATTGACACCTCATCCTGTCTTTTCTCCCCCTCAGCAGCCGGAGGTCAGCCATGCTGAAGCCGGGCGAGCCGAGCGGCTCGGCCTTCTTGAAGGTGGACCCGTCCTACCTGCAGCACTGGCAGCAGCTCTTCCCTCAGACGCAGCTGAAGACTCCTCTAGCCCAGCCGCTGCCTCCACCTGACCGCCTTTCCATCCCCATGGACAGCCTGCGCCCGTCCCGCCTGCACAGCCACCTCCTGGCCTCCACGCACTGCACCTCTACTTCTACATCCTCCTCAGCTACTTCTTCAGCAGCAGCAGCAGCTCTCACCCCGTCTTCCTCCATGTCCATCTCAACCTCGGCAGGGATCTCCCAGCTGCCCATTCCCCAGCAGATCGCACTATTCGGGCAGGCATTGGCCCCGCTGTGTACCGGGCCTGGAGGACCTGGAGGAGGAGACCTAATGATGGTCGTGCCCCCGGAGAACCATCAGGGTCACAACCCAGCAGTGGGGCTTCTCCATCAGGCCAAAGAGCAGAGCTGTGGGGGTGTTGGTGTGGTGTCGTCCAGCGTGAAGAGCAGCAGTGGAGGAGGAGAGGAGGGCGGCAAAGGAGCGTCCGCCAGGTTCAAGCTAACGTCAGAGGAGCTGGACTACTACCTGTACGGACAGCAGAGGATGGAGATCATTCCACTGAGCAACCACACAGGAGAGCTCAACAACCGTACGTACACACACACACACACACACACACACACACACACACACACACACACACACACACACACACACACACACCTCAGGCCTGTCACTGTCATTGGAGTTTATTTGCGGTAGAGTGACACTATAATATTCCTTTATCACCGGTATAATATTCCCAAAGGGACATGGACTGTGTCTCCGCTGCTCTTTTGACCTTGTGTATCTGTATCCTCTAAAATTCCTCTGATATTCACATAATATATCCTATTTCCATACAGTTATACATTGTTTTCTGCAATGCTCAGCAGTGAGTTGTGACACTGTGGTGTTTTAATCTTATTACAGTGTGCACAATTATATTTATTCATTATAATGAAGTTTAGGAAAAATGGAATTCATTTCTGCAATATTCCAATAATAATTATTTGTAGTAATCTATTGTGGTGTTGTGGTTTTCTACAGTGATTTTAAGTATTTTTCTGCTGTATATTTCTATAATTTTATTTAATATAATAGTTAGTATCGTGAGTTTATTATGCTTCATTGAACTGTAATGAATCTCTTTGAACTATTTTGGAAATATCATAAGAATATTCAGAATTATTTTCTATAATTGTTGTATAATTTCCCCACAGAGAATGACAATATTTATATTATCAAGGCTCCACAAAATTAGTGTCGGGCCTTAATTGCAGCTCATAAATAAATTAATGAGAAATAAATGAATAATACTTTTTAAGCATATGTTCCCAACTATTCTTCCACCAGTTCAAAATACAATAAATACATTACAATTCCAGATATAATAGGAGAATCATTTAGTCATTAAAATGTAGTTCTATGTGTGGATTTGTGCGATGTTACAGTTGGTTTGACAGCTGCAGTGTTTGACAGGAGGAGCTGGAGGAGGGTTGGGTTTGTGGGAGGGTCAAAGGTCATCCTGCCCGGGGTTCAAACCCTCAGCCGCAGCGACAGTAGGCCTGCAGCTCAGCGTTAATATCAACCAGACTTCATTCAGATTTTGTGGAATAAGTGTCGGGGTTTACACCTCTCTGCCTTCACGTGGTCATTTTACTGTGTTTTCTTCTATGTATGTGCGCGCTCATTTTTAATCTCACTTAAACTCCAATCAAAGCAATTGATTAATTGCATATTAGTTTTATTTCATTAGCGTTTTCTTCAATTCTTCAGGACCGTTTTAATAAACCACACGGCGTCAAAAGCGTTTAAACAGACTTATATTTCGTTGTTCATCTTTCCAAATCTACCTAAACAGTTTTAAAATGATTATTCCAAATATGTTTTACTCCTGTTATTTGCAGTTTTTTAACGCAGTAAAAGAATAAAAAGCCGTTTTTATTCAGCGTGATTTAATCAAACTCCTTTTATTACTTTGATATCTGCTGTGTGAGCGTGCGTATTTCATGCATGACGGGCGCTCTGTCAATATGTGTCAACACACACAAACACACGCGCGCGCACACACAGACAACCCGCTGTCTTGTTTCAGATCTGTGGCACCGAGGTGCGTTTCATCAGTAAAGTCAGTGTGTCCCGTTACACACATAAAAACGAAGTATTCACACACTCCGAGCAGAAGCTCAGCGGCCCGTTTGTCGGTACGACGGCACCGAACACACTCCCGGTTTGAGCCGAAGTCACCGCCAGCTGCTCCGCTTCCCGCGTCACACGTGGAGATCAAAGAGAAGTCTCGTGTCTGTTAGTTTGAACTGTTTAAGGTGGACATTTGGTGCTTTAGCAGCTTTTTATCTTAACAATGTGTAGCCTACTCCTATAATATTTGTTATATTTACTGTGCAATGTTGATAACAGTTTATTCTCCATAGAGTATCACTATAGTATAAAACTATAACTTCCTTCGGTGCGAGTGCAGGCCTCAACTGTCATTTTATGGGCTCTGAGAGCTTTACAATATCGATTTTACCATCATATTTTAATAGCGAGATTGTGATATTTCCGTAATGTTTCTTAGTTTCTTATGGGAATTTATTGTTGATTTTATACCATGCATTTTAAAATAGTATTCAAAAATATTTATGAAGTATTTTGGTTCAGTGTGTCTCCTATGCGTGACAGTCAATGTACGGTGATTTTGTTGAACTTCATGGGATTTAAAAAACAATGTATAAACACAGCTATAAACGGTTCCTGTAATACCTCCATAACATTATGACTTTATGCATTATCTTGCACGTTGGGCTTCTCTCTCTAAATAGTGTGTCCAGCCTTTAATAGCCTATATTAAAGATTTCATAGTAGGCTATATCATCTTATTGATATATTGTTTTCCTATAATATATGTATAATAGGTCTATAGTATTGGACCTTTGAGGTGACAGCAGTTATTTTAAATTTAGTAGTTTAGGTATATTTAGTCTAATCTAATGCGGCATTTACAGGCCAATCATACATTCATAATATTTGTATAATATAGCCTATGCTTTATTCCTGCTTCAGCTGTGTCACCAAGTTTATTATACTCCTCCAATACTCCTCCTATAATAATCCTATAATATGAGGTCATAGGTTCACGCTGTGACATCTATATCGAAACTTTATTATGAAGTGAGTGTCGCTGTTTTTTGGTTTCAGGCAGCGGCGATCCTAAACACTAGTGAGATTGTGCGCCGGCGTGCGCGTGCGTGTGTGCGTGATTGCGTGCGTGTGTGTGTGTGTGTGTGTGTGTGTCTATATGAGCGCTCTTTGCTGTATATTCCTCGGTGATAAAACGGACCATCAGCAGTAATCTGCGTCGATACGCGCCGGCAGGGCCGATGAGGGATGGAGGGACAAGCAGGAATTAATTGCCGTATATAGTTTTGTGTTTGTGGAAGCGAGAGAGAAAGAGAGAGAGGGAGAGGGACAGAGAAAGAGGGGGAGAGAGAGAGAGAGAGAGGAGGGGGATCGATCCACCGGCCACCGGCCCGCTATTTATCATCCCAACACGGCCGTATTGAGGTCTCTGGGGTGTGTGTGTGTGTGTGTGTGTGTGTGTGTGTATTTTTGTATTTGTGTGTGTGTGTGAGTGGGTGTGTGGGGTGTAGATAAAGCAGTCACACACGCACACACACTCTCTCTCTCCCTCATGTCCGACCTCGATTAATCATTACACCAACAATAATAATAATAATAATAATAATAATAATAATAATAATATAATAATAATAATAATACATTAATATTAATATTTCATCTTTGCATTAATTATAAATATTATGGTTACTGCTTTGTTTTTTCACATATTTCTAACACATACTGTCCCATTCAAAGTATTTCTAATACACTTTGTGCTCCTCTATTTTCTCATATGATGCAAATAAAATGTGATCCAGATTTTTAAAAATTATTATTTCTTTTTATTTTATTTATTTATTATTATTTATCAGCTATTCAAATAAAAGTTAATTTTTTTAGCAAAATCACAAAATTATAAAGTCATTGTAAAGTCCTGAGAAATTTGTAATTTTGGATAATATAAATATAATTGAATGAACTTCTTTTAGAGATGGCTTCAAAACAACAATCTGGACCATAATTCAATTAAATCAAATGCTTCCATTAATAAAAACAATACACAATTTGCTCTTCCATAAAGTTGGGGCACTTGTGAGAGACAGATTAATGGTAAAACTTTAAGCAACCCAGATATTCTGTTTTTAAAAAAATATTCTTTCTGTCATATTTACACTAATTCTTTTCAACCTTTAACTCAAATGACTAATAAATAATACACACAATAATCAAACTTATACAAAGTTAAAAATATTCAGTATCTGCAGATTTGCTAAGTTTTTATTATGACAAATTTGAAAGTGTATCAATAAAATATTAGTAT
The DNA here is from genome assembly GCF_900634415.1 of Cottoperca gobio. Taxonomy (NCBI): domain Eukaryota; kingdom Metazoa; phylum Chordata; class Actinopteri; order Perciformes; family Bovichtidae; genus Cottoperca; species Cottoperca gobio. The sequence continues at coordinate 25,808,506 of NC_041363.1, read as the reverse complement.
TTTTTTCAAAAATTGTACATAAAAAGTAATAAATCAACTTTGTTTTCTATCTATCTTTTTTAGGAAATAAAAAGCTAAATTAAAAATATTTACATCTTCTGATCAGTGCACCAGCTCTACTGTCACTCATCAAAGCGGGAAGAAGCAAAGAGTCTGGAGTTTTATATTCAATACAGTTTTGATTTTCTTCAGTTAGAGAAATAAAAAATATGACTGGAAGTTATCACACATCTGGCACGTACTAAGCTTTGATACAAAAAAACACGAACAAGAATTTCCATCTACACTAAATGTCAGCTGGCAGTTTTATTGTGATTTAATAAAGTCGGTTTAAACACACACACGCACAAGCATGCATGCACACACACGCACACACACGCACACACACACACACGCACACACACACACACACACACACACACACACACACACACACACACACACACACACACACACACACACACACACACACACACACACACACACACACTGGATTTTAAGTTATCAGAGAAACAAGCTAAGCAAACATTTGCGATCGCCAAACTGCATCGGAGAAACATTGATGTTTGACATGAAACTGCTTTATTCTGTGTTTATAATGGTTTTAATCACCTGGTCCGTTTGTTTGGAGAGGAGGAGACTTCTGCGGATCATTTGGCTCCTGATAAAAAACATCTTGAACGATGAACAATGGAGGAATCCTAACCCGGAGAAGCTAACTGCAAGAGACACACATAGACAACAGAACCACAAACTAGTATGTAACTAGTACTTCCTGCTTGTTCTGGGATTGTAAGATTAAATCAGCATGTTTAATTACTTTTCTTAGTTTATTCAATTGTTACCAGCGTCCACAAGGCTAAAACAAGTTGTTTATGTTTGTTCTGAAGTTTGAGGTTGCAGGAAACACTTTCAGTTCGTCTAAACCAAGACCTGAACCGATTGGTGTTGAGCTCATTGACATCTGAGCCAACCAGATCTTTGTAGGCAGGATTGAAGACGGGGAGGTCCCCTTCCTGTGCCAAAACCAGAAAAATGGTTGTCCTCACGTTCACTTTTTTGGTAGGCTTTGGCCATGATGGCTCAATCATATTGTGTCCACCTGATAACGTCTAACATTCTCTCTCTCTTTTAGCTCTGTTTTTGGTCTCCACCATCTTCTTGGGGAAATATCTGTTTCTTTAGCTGCTAAATGCGCCACTATATTCACCAGCAAGGCTCTGACTGTGTCTGTCGGCCGTTTGCTGCTGAGCAGATAGTGTGCAGTTGCTTTACCGGAGCTTGTTTGATGAACCAGCCTGTAAAAGTGCCATAAAACCAAAAGTAGGAGCTAAAAGAGGCTCAGATCTGTCGAGCTTTGTCCAGCGTGGGTTTACAGAGTAGAAATGCAGCCTCGCTGTGTGGTCCGTCCTCATCTGGACTCACAGCTGTGTTGGAAACAAACGCAGTCATTAACATCGATAGTCTTTATGAAGTGTGATGATTTTGTTGTGGAGGAGTCCAGGAGTTCTTTACGGAGCCTCGACCTCGCTGTTTGTGATGGAGGCCAGTCAGGAAACTGTATTTTACTCTTGCAGTTAGTTGCTGTGGATGAGAGCGAATGTAGAAATGGAAAGGAACTAGATATTAGGTTACTGATATGTTAATGTGACAGATTTATACCTGCACTATTAAAATACACATCTTTCAAGAGGTAAAAATGGTTGAAATCATGATTTGTAGGAAGATACACTCACAAAAAATCCTTATTTTTGGGAAACAAAAATAGTAAGAATTGCCCGCAGACGTTTTCAGTGGAAACGGTGTCCAGCGCTCAGACATCAGAGGCAGAGCGGAGCTGTCTAAACACTGGCGATGGATGTAACAGAATACTGAGTTTGAATGATGGGCAGTGAGGAGAGAACGCCATAACAAGTTCACAGCCAGTTCATCAGTCTGAACGAGAGGAAGGACGGAGAGGAGGAAGAGAAAAAAGGCTTCAGCTGAGAAACGAGCTGCATGCAGCGTGTTGTTCTATTACTGTATCAGTTGTGTGTGTGTCAGTATTTACAATTACAAAAATGATACATTTGCTGTTTTCGAAGGCAGTCATTGGCTGAAACATGAGCCCGGACACAACAGGGCCTCAAAACAAGCCTGAACATCGACTTCGTCAAACCTTTTGAGATTAAAGATTCATTACTGACCCTGGAATTAATAGTTTGACAGAAAATTATTAACTCAATATCAATTGACTTTTAGCATTAAGGCACTTTTAGTTAATGGCCTTCATTAGCAAATGTATGGATGTTTGTTCAGATGTACTGAAGATAGAGCTGTAATCACCTTGTTTATCACTTTGTTATTTTAGTCACACGAAGGTCACAACATGTGGCTGAAAGCTCCAGAAGATTTATTCAAAGTGGACTTTGTGTGATTTTGTTTTATCATTTTTTAAACATTTCTCAAAACTCTCAAAACTTTAAAAAACAAAACTATTTTAGCATATTATATGATATTTTATTGTTAAGTATCACTATCAGTTTTTTAGTAAAGGTACTACTAGCAGTGTAGTAATAACACATACATGATATTTGGAACAGTACTAGCAGTAGAACAAATACTGTATATATGAAGAGTAATTCCAGGATATATTTGAATCTATTGTAGATTTCCATATATATTTTGAATATAAATATGTTGTAAATATATAGTAAATGTATGCAAAATATATTTTACAAAACATGAAAAGTGTTAATAACTATAAATAGATACTATAAATAAAATATAATGACTATTTTATTTCACAGAACACTGCCCACGTTTTGCAAAAGTATGCAAACTGTATTAGTGATAGAGGCACTGAGACTGGTAGTACTGTATGAGTTGTACAATTATGATTAATCCTTAATCCTTGTTGATATTTACTCTTGAGTTCAGTGTCTTCTAAAAATGTCTATTTCATTTAACCAAAAATCTCACGTTTAATGTCTAGACACAACCAACTGTACAAGAAATTTTAATGAATACATGGTATAAAACTATTTTATATTTTACATCTATATGTGCCAAAAGCCCTTTTCACTGAGCTGCAGTGTGTCTGTGTGTGTTTGTATCGGCATGTAGCAGCAGCTGCAGTATGAAGTGTATCAGAGCTCCAGACTTGTTCTGAGCTGAAAAAATGAAAGTCAGCAGCAGATCAGCGGCTCGACTCCTCTGTTGAGTTTTCATGTCATCGACAGTTTGAGTCTGAACTCCTCCTCTGTCGTCTCTCTGCACTCTGAACTTCTAATGACGCTGTGAAAATAAATCGTGCGTCTCCGTGGACGGACGATCACAGCTCATCTACAGCCGACAGACTTCCCTTCTCCTGTAGCCCCAATGCAGATACTGTGGAGTGAAAACGTGGAGACAGACTTTACGTTGACTCTCATGATACAGAGAAATGCAGATGTAATTATTCTCCTTGTGTTGCGCAGTATTTTTAACATACTTTAAAACATGTCTGGAGGGGAACTTTAAAATGGTAAAAGTTCAGTGAAAGACATTTCTGTATTAGAGTCAAAACAAGAAACTTGCACGTTCTTCCTGATTAAATTATTCTGAGCAAAAGGTCCCTTACCCAAGCTTTTCCAGAGCTTTCAGTCACGTCTCATGGCCTCATCTGCTGACGGAGGACTTGAGATGTGGAGGCAGTGGAAACATGATAAAGACAATGTATTCAGAAGTTATGAACAGAACAATACAACAGCTGCTGCAGTGCATCCAGTGTGTCTGACATACAGAACATTCATAGATAAACATAAACCTTTCCCTTAACCTGTTTATTTATGATCCTTTCCATTAACTGCTTACTTTTCCGGCATTGTATACATTTGTTTTTTGCACCTTATCGATACTCTTTATTGTTTAGATTTTGTTTTATTTGCTTTCTGTCTTACTTTCTACTGAATTCTTCTTTCTACTGCAACAATTCCCTTAAGAATGAATAAAGTTTTATCTTATCTTTTTTCTTTGAACACACATATCATTGATATTGATACTTCTCAGAAGTAAGAAGGTGGAGTCAGGACAGGGTTAGCGTAGCTTAGCACAAAGACTGGAAGCAGATGGGAACAGCTAGCCTGGTTCTGTCCGAAGTTCATAAATGCCTCACTAATTAACACCCCATGTGCTTAATTATGTTTAATGTCAACACAAACAGAAATGTAAGACGGGCAGTTTGTGGTTTTAGGGGGAGTTCGGTGCTGGAACTACTTCTTGCCAAACAACAGCGAGGTTCAGGGATTTCCTGACGTCTCCCCAAATGTTGAAGTATTTATATAGTATGTTGGGTTTTCCACCTTTAAATATGAATACTCTTAGTTTCTTAAGCCAGAAGAATTACTTTCTTTTAATATTTTATCAGATGAATATTTTCATTTTGAACATTGTTCCCATTGGTGAAGACTGTAGTGGCTTGAGCAGTTTCCAGATGAAGTCGAGGATCGCAGAGGATCAAGCCTGTTGAATATTTCCCATTTACTCGGCCGTGACGCTGTGTCACATTGTGTGGTTTATAAATGGCCGTAATGTGGTTTAATTTACTTTAATCAATCACGGTGTCAAAGCAGCCGTCACTCTATTAAACTGCGGATATTTAATTTCGAGAAAAACAGAGAAAAGAAAGCAACATTGACATCCTGTTCCTCTCAGCCTCTCTGCTCTGTGGGAGTTTTGTGTTCAGATAATAATCTCTCATTATGTTGCTGCAGTCAATTAACATCCATTACTGTCAGACTGCATCTCTGAGTAAATGTTGACACTCACTAATTCCCAGCAATACGCTTCACGCCACATTTAACCTGGAAAAACCTTGCAGAGATCAAAAATGACTTTTCTAAGGAAAGTTTCAAACACTTACTTTTTACTTCCTCTTCCCTTTTTCTACACTTTCAGTTTGTCACTTCGCCAAAAGGTTAATTTATAGTACAAACTAGCCTTAGTTAAATAATTATTTAAATCTCACTTTTGACTGTAAGCATTGATAAATAAAATACAGTTCAGCTCATCAGAGCCAACAGAGCTTCAGTAAACACTGGCTAACCTCATTAACCATTGGACCTGCTCTGCTGTTTCATAACATGTGTTAAATCAAGTATCTGTATGTCCTTAATAGTTGAAGAAATTAATAGAATACCAAATCACAATATTCACAAAAATCACACAATTTGCAAGAATCTTAAAACATGCAAAGTATTAAGATGATGGCACAGCATTTAGATACAAAGAATGTGTAAAAGAAAAAAGGTTATGTATTTAAATCGTATACAGTTTGTTGAAGTGTATGTTGTTTGTTTCTGGTTGTAAATGATCAGTCATGTCTCCTCTTGTATCTCCAGGTTGTGACATGTGTGCCGACAACAGGAATGGCGAGTGTCCGATGCACGGGCCGCTTCACTCTCTGCGTCGACTCGTCGGCACCAGCAGCACGGCGACTCCCGTCACCATGCCGGATGTCCCTGATTGGCTCAGAGACCTGCCCAGAGAGGTGAGACTTCCTGTCTGTCTGTCTGACGATTATTTTACAATGTTTCAAAGTTTCAAGGTTTATAAATAGTTTATTTAGCTAAAGGCGAGACACCCCAGGCAAAAAAACATAGTTTTTCATGCACTGGTCAATTTTGAGAGTTTGGGCTGTTTTGCTTCATAACATGTGGAAAGAAAACATCCAGAATACACATTGAGCTGTTTATTTTACTAACTTTGTCTATTTGCAAAAGTTAACATTAAATAATGCCTCATGTGCATATTTAAACATAACATTTCATAACATTTGTAATATGTAAAATAATAGTTTTAATGTAATTTATCATCTGGAGAACTTTAATGGTGGTTTAATATGTTTAAAGTTTTACTATTTCCCCTGTAAAGTCTTACAAAATGTATGGAATTTCACAATACATATGTATTTTCACTTATCTTTCTGTTCTCAGAATGAGATTTCTTCTCTCACATCTCCTCCACATCAGCACTTACATACACCAAACGCTCCAGTTTCATTCCTCTCTATAGTCTGAAGGTTTTTACAGAGAGGTTTGTTCACATATCATTCAGAGCCTGATTTATATCATATTGTTATTCCTAAAAGCATGACAAAAATGTATTTTCTTTAATGTCTGTTGACAGAATTTTCTGATTTATGAAGTGATACAAAGATAATTTCAAAATCCCCTCTGTAAAAACCTTTGACTCTAATATGTCAACAAAATGAAACAAGAATTTTTAATCTGACTTTATCCAATGTTCACATTTCTGTTCCAGGACATTAATAAGGTAATGCCTCATTTGCATATTTAAACATAACATTTCAGAAACTTGTATTCCAATAAATAATTGTCTTAATGTAAGTAATGAACTGGGGAAGTTTCATGGTGATATCTTTGACCTGCCCAATATATAAAAACTAAATTATACAAAAAGACATTTCTACAATGGAGTAGAGTTTTGTATTGACCTCTGTGTGCTGTGTGTGCAGGTGTGTCTGTGCACCAGTACAGTTCCTGGTCTGGGTTATGGGATCTGTGCGTCTCAGAGGATCCCTCAGGGAACCTGGATCGGCCCGTTTCAGGGAGTCCCTCTGCTGCTGGACAAACTGCATTCTGGAGCCGTCAGAAACAGCAGACACCTGTGGGAGGTAAGTGTGTGTGTGCTGCAGTGTACATGTCGATGCATCGTATTCAAACTGACTCAGTGTTATGAATGAGGAGTGTTCTCTAAAAAATGACACTTTTCATTCTGGCATCAGAGATTTTTAGCAAAGTTTTGGCACCAACAAACTATATTTATCTTTTTCAAAGATACATTTGGACTAAATGGATGTGACTGAAATGTGTTGAGTAGCATTTGATCAAGAGTGGAGACAGACTATAATGTAACGTAAAGTAAATTTACTTTTGAGGGTTTTGTACTTTTATACTTTGTTTAGTATTTCCATTTATGCCACTATTTATACTCCACTCTCAGAAGGAAATATCCTTTACTGACACTTATAGTTACTTTTTACTTGCTAAACATGATATGTTTATACGATGTGATGCAGTAATATATCCAGACAAACTACAACATTTAAATGCTCTTGCATTTATTTGTTAGTAATACATACAACAGATTAATATAATATTCTATAATAATAATATAACACTTTTAAAGGAGCAATTCTGCATGATGAGCACTTTAACTTTTGATACTTTGAGTACATTAAATGATAATACTGTTTTGAATGCAGCAGTATTTTTAGATTGGGGTGTTTCTTCCTTTCCTCGAGTAAAGGATGTGAGTACTTCTCCCACCGCTGCAGATAGATGAGCGTTATATTTCACTTCCATAAGATATCAGAGCTGTTTATCATCTTAATGTTTTCTGGCGTCGGACTCTGTGCACAGTGACACGATGACTGAACACACACCTTTTCACCTTCAAGTGTGATAAAAACTGTCATTCATTAGCTTTTTGTTAAATATTCCTGCTTCACATGAAATGAGATTTATGTTGTCATCTCCACCAGCCAAAAGAGTAATAAGTCACATCACTTCTTCAACGTGCTGCATTAATGAGCTTTATCGCAGTATTCTCTCCCCCAGATTTATCTGAAAAAACAAATGTGAGCTGTGGTTTTTTTATCCTGGATATGTGACCGCAGACTTCTGCCGTTTTCACTCTTTGAGAAAACAGACATGTTCATTGTGCGGCACATTTAAAAGCATTGCATTCAGTTTGCTCAGTTTGCTGAAACGTCATATTGCTGTGATGGTGGATTGTTGCTGCAGGAGACATTTCAATCTTCACCGTCACGAATGCAGCACTTATGAAGACATTATAGCAAAATAATTTTTATACAAGTAATCCATCCGTCCATTTCATGCCGCTTTTTTGGGTGAAAGTCACATTAATTATTTGATTGATTAGGAATAACTGTTATATACTCATCAAAAATGTATATAATAATAAATCATTCTAGGCCACATCGTCCCTACTGGTTCCCCATCATGATTTTATATTTTGGCAGGTAAGAAATGACAAAAAAGTCTTAAAATGTCTTCAATTTAACTCTTTTATGCACATAGTACATGTTTGTGTTAACTGTGTGTGTGTGTGTGTGTGTGTGTTGGCTTGTGGTCAGCTTCATGTCACCTCTCAGTCCATTGATCAGAGCAGATTGTATTTACATACAGTGGCAGAAGAAAGTCAATGTGGCAGTTATAAACAGCAGCATTAGCATTAGTGAGAGAGAGGGGGAGACAGAGTGAGGGGGGGACAGAGGGAGTGAAGGATGCTGGGAGACAGAGAGATAGATGAGTCCCTTGTGGCCGAGCTGGTAAAGGTCAGTCAGACGTCGGTTGAGTGGACATCAGTCTCTCTGCTGTTGACCGCAGCAGGGCTTCAGGAGGGGAGAGGGGTGAGGAGGAAGGGGTCAGAGGTCAGGGAGGGCGGGTCATGCAAAGACATCATGGGCCAAGTCCAGCAGGAGAAAGGAGCTCGTCAGGATTTGTGCTTCAAACTGAGAAAGAGTGGAGTTCAATGACAGTAGGATTTTACAGTTTGTAGTTATTTTATCTGGTGTAGACTCTTCAGAGACTTCGACAGTCACTTGAGAGTATTGAGCCGAGTGTCTTCAGCTTCTGTAATGTGACATTACATAAAGTATAATATGATCAAAGCGTACTGTGAGTTTTTGATTTCCACGAGCTAATGGCCAGCTGCAGGTTTATGTGATGGGAGGGTTAGCAGCTTCTCGCCTCCAATTACATTTGATTGGTTACATTTATGTAACTTTAAGTTTGAGATGCGTCATTCAAAATAATATGTAGAACAATGAATGACACTAAGTAAGGAACTGACAGATGACAGATAATGTTAACCTCCACTTCTGAGTATGAAACATTTTACATTTTCTGTTACTACAACTTCATTCTGGAAATAAATATATATATTTTTAAATCTAAAATTATCTTTACTTTTTGTAATACTATGACTTCTTTCTTCATTATTAGAACTTGTTGTTTTGTTTTTGGGTGGGGACCAGTAACTGAATTTATAATGTGATTTAGGGCAATAGACATTATTTCTTGTCTTGAATATTATATAGTTATATATACTCAGTTGTATTCTTTATAACATTTTAGAGATCTGTTGTTTTTTTCTTTCTTTTTTTGCTGCCTCAGCGACAAAGTGCTTTCTATTTAATTAAATGTAATAACATAAATATTTTCGTTTTAAGGTATTACAATGTTCCTATAAGATTACCATAATCAAACCTTCATTCAGGAAAAACGACTGTTTATTGTTGTAAACATATTCCTCCTCAGGTATACAATGACAAATATAAAATAAAGAATTCTATATGTAATATAAAAATCTATGTATGGGGTGTAAAAATACTCCTAAGACTGAAAAATACTACTAGATAAATGTGTGGAGGTTTAAATGCTAATATTTCCTGGATGTGCAGTAAAACAAGGCAGAGAGGAGAACGAAGGTGAATGATTCTGTTTTCTGCAGTTTTTTGGTTTTTAAAGTAAATCACCCATACCAAGGTATTTTACAGCTCAGTATCTAAACATCCTTGTCCAGTAGTTGTATTTGGACCCAGCAGAGTGGAGCTGAGACCCAGTGTGAGGTCTTAGACCAGCCTTTGAAGCTCTCGGCCCTGGAGAACTGCTGATCCGATAACCCGGCTCTAACCATCGGCAGATTATCGGCTGCCGGGCTAAAACCGGTCATTAGGCCTATTGATGAAGAAGCTTTACACGCAGATCCCATTAAAACTCACTGGTTGTTAAACTCGCTTATTGACGCCCAACAAAACAGGAAGAGATATTTGTCCTATAGCCAATCAGGGAGCTTGTGTCATGTTGTCTATGGTGTCCAGGAAGGTTCAGTTTTAATTAAGACACTTGCCATTACGTCTGGGTGGAACAGAGGAGCATTTTCTGGGGCTGCAGCATTTTACTGCTCGACACATTGATCTCCTGCGAGGTCGAGCTCAGTGTTTGACTTTATGGAGGAATAATTCTTTAACTATCGGACCGAAGCAGTGAGCTTTATCACTCACTGCTTCTGTACTGAGTCTTGAGTTTTCTTAGGTTAAATGTGAAATCTGAACTCCAGCCATGAGACAAATATAGTAGAGAATTATAGTATTTTCTTGATATCCAGCCCTATTAATGAGTAACATTACAGTAAATATTCCCACTTGTGTCTGACCATACTGGTTGAGGGAAGGGACGACAGTTTCCCGAGGATTCAAAAAGGATGACGTCCCGGTCCAAAGCCTGGAGGCCGTCCTGATTGAAAAGAATGTGCAGAACAAACAGGAGAAACGTCCTGAAGCTCTGACCTCGTCCTCAGGGGCTTTTTTTTTTTTACGGGAGTTTTCTTTTGGATAGATCTGAGACGGGGTGAGCTGTCAACGCAGAGTCAGTGAAAACACCCCCAAACATCAGAACTTCAGAGCAGTAAAGAAAGGAAAACTTCAGCTGCACAGTTTGAGGCAACATATTTTGTTAGTGTGGGATGTTGATGAGACTCGTGAGGATTAAGAAAATTCCAAAACGGCTGTTGGCTTTTTATGTCTTAAAAAATCTTTGTCTGTTTCTTGTAACAGAGTCACTGTTTTTTACGTCTTTGCTCGGCTGTTGGTCTGTCCATTTGTGTTTGTCTGTCTGTCCATCATCGTATTCCCTGCAGAATTCTCATTGACTTTGTCTTTTCAGTGGTTTGTGGTCACAGCGTCCAGTAAAGGGCTCTGTAATGTTTTCTTGACTGATGTCATTATTTAATGTTTCTGTTACTGTCTGTATTCTGGATTTTTATTAAAGGGTCATTGACATCATCATTTTGATTACATAATCACCAATGGTTTTATGTCCAATTGCATGTTTGGGTTTCCTGTTGCTTTGATTGCAGTGAGGCGTTTGACCTTTTTACTGATGGAATTTTTTAATAAAAGCAGCGATGACTACACTGATATAATGCAGCAGTTTTCGAGTTTATCTGAAGGGTCTTGAAAACACAAGGCTCATGGCAAGATATTCAAGAGCAAAGTATTGTCGGCGGCTTCTACAATGTAGTGATGTTTAATAGAAAGTGTCTGGGTTTTGAATAGAAAAGAATAAAATGCCTTTATTGTCCTTGAACACATCGTAGATTATAGTGATTTCAAGGATTTCAAACAGTTATTGGTTCACAGTTCTGAAAACTAGAGTCATCACTTTATTTATGAAGCACATTTAAAGGATTAGGCTGGTATCATGTTAGTTCGTCTCTCAATAATTTCCGACTTCCTGTTTATGGCTTTCAGCTCCAAGCCCGTTAGTTTTTACATTTTTAAAACAGAAACATTAGTTATTTTTATTTATAGAGGCTCAGTAATGTAGATTTTATCAAAGGAGGAAATATAGCATTTACAGGGGACTATTTTCAGCGGCGGATTCATTCACATGGTGCTCTAGTCTAGTAAGTTTATTGGGCAGCAGGACGGTGAAAGAAGGATTGAGTTAAAAATAAATCACAATCTGTATTCATGGTAATGAAAGAACACGTCACCCAGTGCAACAGTGTGGCTCACTGATGTGTTTTTTTTGAATGCAGTCGTGCTGACTATAAAAATACCTGAAAAAAAGGCTTCTGCATTCTTTTATTTGCGACAAAACACAACACAAGTATTCCTTGTTGTCTTGTCTTCACTTGTGTGTCACAAAGGTAGCACACATCTGTCTGCAGCCCTCCGTCTCACAATTGTATAATTAGACACCAGACATCAGTTCAATGTTTGACTCTTGGAACATAGACAAATTTTCAGTGGCTTTATGCACACCTGAAGAGCGCACAAATCTGTATAAAGTAGATGCAGTGGTGGGGCCTGGGATGCCAACCATGTATGGCCATAACCCAGTGGCGGGCCTTGCATTTCACACCTAGGCCTTCAGTGATGTCCTACACAGTTCTACCTGAATTATTCCCCCTCTTAATACCATCATTATGACGCCATGGCTATAGAAACTATACATTTAGACAGAAACGCAGTATAATCGGGCGTTGCATCACCCTAACAACAGAGTTATATTAATATTTCCGAAACATTTAGGTGTAAATAGCAGGCATTCCCAGCAGTACAATGTGCAGTGCCTCTCGGAGGCTGTGAGCCGGGGGTACCGCTCGTAGTTAATGATTTGAAAGTGGCGGACAAACCCTTTTCCCGGCTGTGATAGGCTCGCTAGCGTCGGGGTTGGCCGTTCTCTTCTCACAATGTCTAGCGTTTCTTGAAAAGTTTAGTCTTGAAAATGGCATTGTAATTATATCTGCGACCAAATCGACCTCTTCTCCTCCTTCAGCCATTGTGGGTTGAAAAAAACAGCTTGTAGAAATCTACACAAATTAGCTTGTTCAAAGGTTGCTAGCTTTGCATAACTCTGCCTCTCAAAAGTGCGTATCCAATCAAAAGACGTGCACGTGCTGACGTTATCGTACACCTGCTCGTCAACTCGAAATCTGATTGGTTAACGCCACATGTTTTGTCTCCGTTCACTTTAAGCGACAGGCGCACGCACTGTTGATTCTGAAGGCAGATTTCTTGGACCCTGGCAACACATTATGGCTGAAATATGATTGGATAAAAGCTCTAACATAAAGGCCAGCCCTCCAAATCTCGATCTGAGGCTAGAAGTAGCGCAACCAAGAGGAAAGCTATGAAATGAAGAGAATAGACTATGGGGAATAATTTAATACATATTTGTGGAAAAATATATAAAAATTAAATGTATATTCTGATGATGTTTAGGCCAGCAGAGAAGGCCTTGCTGGCCCTGACGGCCCACCACGGCCATAACGTGTTATTGGGGATCCATCCATCCTTTCTCTCCCCTCATGTCACATCTCCACCGTCCCTGTCAAAAAAAGGGAAGGCAAGTTTATTTGTATAGTACATTTCATGCACAAAGACAATTCAAAGTGATTTACATAAAGCATAAAAAAGCATAAACATACAAAACAAATAAAATGGAAAATAAGAACATAACATATTTAAATCACCATGGGAAAGGCAGGGGCAGAAGAAAAGTTTTAATCTTCAAATGAAAAGAACACAGAGTTGAAGCAGACCTCAAGTGTTCTGGAAGTTTGTTCCAGATCTATGGTGCATAGAAACTGAAAGCTGCTTCTACATGTTTGGTTTGGAGGTTGAAAGGTTGAGGAAACAAAGCAACCAGAGGCTCTACGACTAAAACAAATCAAACTAGACTGACAGAGAACGCAAACCTCAGCTAAGGCCATGCCCTATCTTGCAGTGATAGCGGAAATGGAAAATAATTGGTGTGTCCGCCCCGTAATGCGGATCCGCTCTTAAATTCAATGGGTTCTTCTTTGGCCCATGCTACACCCTTCCACCAAGTTTCATGAAAATCGGGCCAGTGGTTTTTTCCTTAATCCTGCTAACAGACAGACAAATAATCCAAAAACATAACCTCTTTGGCAGAGGTAATAAAAGGTCTACAGTGAAATTGAATTGTCAGTGGCCAACAGTTCCCTCATATCTTTAATCTCTAAAGTGTTGAGAAAACATTCAGTTTAGCATGTGGTGATCCTGTTATCAGACTGCTCTCCGCTCCTGTTGTGTCCTATCAAAACTGTGCACAGATCAGAACTATAGTTGGACCAAGAGACTCTGTTTTGGAGGTTTTAAAGAAACTCTTTCTGGCTCCCAGGAGAACATGTGAGTAGCAGATCAAACTGCGGCCACCATAAACCACCACTCACCCTCGGCGCTGTTTGGTTAAAACCCCTCGGTGAGTCGGGTTAACTTAGTTCATTTCTCCTCTCTCTGTAACATCACCCTGTAGGCATGGTAACCGCGGGAGGTTCAAGAACAAAGACTAGGGGTTTTTCCATCATGACCTTCATGTTAGAATAACACAGAGTGTGTGTTTGTGTGTAGACGTGTGTTACCTCTTCATAAGTTAGTGTGTTTTTTTACAAAGTGTTTCCTCTCCTGTGTCCGTGTCTGTAGAGGTTTCACATGCTGTGATGAAGTACAGTACAAACAGTTACATGTTCTTTTCATGCCAGAGCATTTAAACCATCTCTGGATGTGTATATTAACTTCAGCATTCGTCAATAAAACTTGACCAGACTGGTTTATCCAAATTAAACCTAAAGAGAATTATCTTGTAAACATGAATTAAAAAAGGAAACATTCATCTGAAGTTATTCATGGTCATTGTGGAAAATTTGCAGGTGGAGATAGATGCAATAATTCCACTTCCTGCCAGTAGAGTTTACGTTTGTATTGTTTCAGGAGTTCACTAGAATTGATTGTCAGTATCTTTAAACAAGACAGAACAAGATTTACTAGTTTAAAAAAAAACATTTGTTCTTGAAATGTGTCTGAAAATTCGACACAATGAATATAACTGCAGTGCATACAGAATTTTTATTTTTTATTTAAAGTAAACAATATTCATTAAAGACTTCAATGCAATTATTTAGTTAAAATTACTTTTTTTTAACAAGGGGCAGATGTTGGTGACAGTCAATGTCAATGAAATGGGTGGTGGTTCCTCAGTCCTGCAGGGGGTGGTGCCTCTGTCCTGTGGGTGGTGGTACCTCTGTCCTGCGGGTGGTGGTACCTCAGTCCCATGGGTTGGTACTTCTGTCCTGTTGGTGGTGGTACCTCTGTCCCATGGGTGGTGGTACCTCAGTCCCATGGGGGTGGTACTTCTGTCCTGTGGGTGGTGGTACCTCAGTCCCATGGGTGGTGGTACCTCAGTCCCATGGGTTGGTACTTCTGTCCTGTTGGTGGTGGTACCTCTGTCCCATGGGTGGTGGTACCTCAGTCCCATGGGGGTGGTACTTCTGTCCTGTGGGTGGTGGTACCTCAGTCCCATGGGTGGTGGTACCTCAGTCTCATGGGGGTGGTACTTCTGTCCTGTGGGTGGTGGTACGTAAGTCTGGGTGTGTGGCGCTCTGTTGCTCCTCCTGCTTCTCCTTGCTGTATGAGAAAGCAGCCATTCTGCCTTCAGACTGTTGACTCTGAGGTGAATCAGGGTCGGTTATCCAAATATTTTCCATTTCTCTGAACGATTATTACCCTCTGATTTATGAGTCGTCTCGCTACTTGCTGAAAACACAGTTTCACATGGTGACGAGGTTTCTCTGGTTGTGCTGTGGAGGTCCAGACTGTTGCTCTTGGGCACGACGGCAGTGGCGTTGATGGCAGCAGGTTTATGAGGCTTACTGCTGAAAACGACAAGTTGTGATTAAGAACTGACTGATTTGGTGGAATGAATACCAGCTTGTCACAGACAGGATAAATGACGAGCAGTCTGACTTTATTTTGGTTTTATTTAACCTTCATTTCACCTTGCAAGTAGGCTATGAACACATTATGTGGTTACCCAAGATTTAACATCAGATGGATAGGGAGAGTGTGTATGAACAGAGGGTTTTCTCTGTGTTAGAAAAGCAAGAGGGACGAGCAGGAGGGGGATGGATGGATGAGAAAAAAGAAGGGGAAACTCATTGAGGGCGGCTGTGGAGGTAGAGTGGTCGTCGATCAGTCGGAAGGTCGGTTGTTCGATCCCCAGCCCGCAGTCAGCTTGTCGAAGTGTCCTCGGGAAAGATACTGAACCCCAAATTGCTCCCGATGGCCAACGGTGTGCGTGTGTGAGTGTGTGTGAGTGTGTGTGAGTGGTTATCACTACTGACGAGCTGATGTGCACCTTATGGAGCCTCTGACTATATGAATGTCTTCATTTCTCTAAACAGCTGGTCACAGTTTTATCAATTAACAGGAGGAAATAGTGCATTTGTTGGGGACTATTTATAGCGGCGGATTAATCTACATTTGGTGCTCTAGTGACTATTTGTGGCAGAAGGACGGTGTGTGCTGTAAGGAGTTGAAATAAACTACAGTGTGTGTGTTCATAGTAATAAAGCAATATGTTGCAAACAGTGAGGCTCACTGATGTGTTTTTAATAGTTTTCGGACAACAATGGAGCGCTGTGGCACAGAGGAGGAAGATATATCCGGCTTTGATGAACACACAATACTTGTTAGTAGATACATTCAGTGTTGTTGGAGAAAAAAGGAGGCTTATTAAATGTATTTATGAACAATATCTTCATAATTCAAAGTGCATGTTTGTGTACGGCCAATTTTCTTTGCATCCAGATAATGAAAAATAAAATAAAATGTGACAGGATAGGTCAAGAAGCCACAGGCTTCTAAATGGGCCTCCCTTCTACTTAAGGAGAAAAACAAACAATAAAAAAGGATGAAAATAAATATAAACTAAGCTAACAAAATGTAATCCAATCCAATAAAAACAAAGAAATAGATGAAAAACTAAATGTTCTCTGTACCTGCCGATATCTGTGGCAGCACTGGCCATGTTTGGTTTTGTAAAAACGAAGGTGAAGATGATCAACATGTCCAGTATTTACTGTATATGAAGGAATTTGAGAATTCAATTTGAAGAAGTTGCTAAATGATAATGGAGCGATCTATGAATCTATGCTTTTTTATTTTGCTGTTGGCACTTACATCTTTGGAGATTAAAGAGCTCCCAATTATCTCTTTGCGCTTTAATGAATACAAATAACTTTAATAATAACCTTTTTAATAAACAAACGATTTCCACATAATGAAGAATAATGGTGCATTCGTTCAGAACTTTCTCCTGCAGTGACACTTGGCAAATATATAAACTAAGAGTTTTTCAATGCTGTTGCCCTTAGAGGAATAATGTACTTCCCAGTAATTCTTTATTTTACCAATCCATAATTTCCTAATCATTTCCTGCGCACTTTCTTGGAAAGAACTACAAGAGAGAAACTTTAGAGTTTAGCAGATTATGTCGAGTTTATATTTTGATCCTTTATAAATAACTGCTCCATTTTGATAAAACTTGCAGAAATGATAAAGAACCTGCCTCCCCCCAAGCATTCAGCCTGAAATTAGTTTCCTTTGTTTCAAACTTACTTGTAAATGAAAGTCCATTTTCATGAGGTGTTCACAGTATTCTGTCCACCTGCAGAAGGAGGATGAGACTCTCTGAGATTAGGTAAAGGAGGAAGAGGTGAAGGAGGAAGAAGAAAGGGAGGAGGGAGTGAGGAGGAGACATGGTGAGATAAGGAGGAGGAGGAGGCTGAAGAAGAGAGCAGATAACAGTAGAATTAGTGGAGTTTCATTGATTAGCTGTAGAACAGAAGCGTACGGGCATTGATCGGCTCTCAGGAACAGTTTTACAGGATTTGGACTGAAAAAGAAATAGAAGAAGAAGACAACAGTGGGTTGTGTAGAGAAAGAGAAGAAGAATAACTTTTTCTGACGCCGATTTTCTGTCTGCGGATATAGCTGATTGGTTACTGAGCATCTAAACATCTGAGAGAAACTGTTGATTGGTCAGTTTGAGGATTACATTGCAGTGATGTAGCTGTACACGACCAAGATAAGCAATCAGAAACTACAACACACCTTGCTATACCTCTACTTACGTCTCACTTTTACCTTTCAAAGCTGATACTGTTGGATGGTACAATTGAAGTGGTGCGTTCATGTGCTGGTGTGGAGCTCCGACATCTGACATCTGAGAGTTGTTTGCTAAACAGCATCCATGTTTGCTTCGTATTTGTTCTCAGAATTTCATCTTCGGACATACAGTATACAGTGGCTCTTGAATGCAGTACTTTTCAGGACTCCAAAGTCCCAGATTTCCACCAGTACTTGAAAGCACCACAGCAGTAGAGTTTATAAATGTACCGGTCCTGTGTCTTCATGTCTTTAGTGCTAGTGGTGAGGACTAAGGTAGGGGGGTGGAAATGACTGATCTTGAAATCTAAATCCTCAGATTTTCTTGAAGTCACCTGAAATGTTCTGTAAACGATGACTCATATCATATCGTACTGCTCGTGTTTAACATCAATACCACAACTGCAACTGAAATTGGAAATTGAGGATGTATTTTAATGGTCACACACATGTACACAGCACAGCATTTAACCCCATCAGTGCGCGGGGAGAAGTGTGCAGTTCAGAGCCTTGCTCAGGGACACCTCGGCAGTGTTAAGGAGGTGGACTGGTACCTTTCAAAGTACCAGTCCAAACTCCCTACTTAGTCCGTACAGGGACTTGAACCGGCGACCCTCCGGTATATGAAACTAAACTGAAACATCTTATAATCTTAAAAACACTTCTGAACTCTAATGATGGACGACTTGAAATGTGTTGTTGTTAAAATGCTGTGTGTGCGTACGTGCGTGTGTGAGAGAAAGTGTCGTAACACCTTCAGACACGATAACTCTCAGCTGCATTAGTGACTTACTGACACACACACGTCACACACGCATCGTCCTCTGATGGTGAAGCATCCATTTACATGCCATTGTTGCTTCAAAGCTGTAGTTAAGTGTTTTTAACTGATAGCTGAACCACATTCCTGCCTAAAAACACACACACACACACACACACGCACACGCACACGCACACACACACACACACACATACACATACACACACACACACACACACACACACACACACACACACAGGGTATCTCTGTAGCGTCTGCTCAGTCCAGACAAGGAGAAGATTTACTTTCTGTTAAAAGGTCAGAAGGTCAAAACACTGTCAGTAAATTTCAGACACACTTTCTGTCTCACACACACTCAGTTGTTGGTTGAGGTTGTGCAGATCGCTCACCAACAGCTGTCACTCGAGTGTTTTCAGCGGAAAAATGTGAAACTACCAAATATTCTTATTTCAGAGCAAAACATTTTACTTGTATTCACTCATTCTGAAGTGTTTTTGTCATATTCAGATCCTTTACGTAAAGCTAGGGTGGGTAATGTGTTGAACATTTGTTTTTGTTGTATTTGCAATTTTAAAATCAAATGTTCTGACAAAAAAAGGAAGAAAGATCTGATATCTGTCGCAGGACTGCAGTAAGTCTGTCCACGGCCGACCTGCCTGTCTACCTTAACTCTTAATCTGAAAAGTAACGATACATTTCATGGAGTGAAAAGTACAATATTTCCCTCTGAAATGAAGAGGAGTAGAAGTATAAAGTGGTAGCAAATGGAAATACTAAAATAAAGTACAAGTATCTCAAAATGGTGCTTAAATACAGTACATGAGTACATTTACTTAGTTACTGTCCAGAACTGACTGACACAGTGCTCCTGAAACGTGGCTCTGTTTGTTGCTCATGGCCAACGGAAGTACAGCTGCATGCATTTGGAATAAAGACAAAGAGGAGGAGGGGGGGGGTTCTGTGTCCTGTCAGTGTATCGAGCTGTAGATCGTCTTTTCCTCTTTGAAAAATACGTTCATGTTCATGTTTATTTTATTGCGGCTTGTCAAATGATTGATGCTAACCACATTGTTGTTTTATATTTGTTCATATTTACCTCAGAAAGGTCTCTTCACAAATGTGAGACTTTTGGAGAAAAGCCGCCGAGATGAATTTGCTCATCAAACACAAACAACTATATTTCTTTCCTTAAAATGTCCCCTGAAGTTCACATTCAGCTTCATCTTTAATGTTTCCTAATGTAGAAGAGTAGGAAAGCGTTGGCTGACGTACAGAGTGGGATCATTATTTTCTGAGTTCTTTCAGATTTCAGTGTAAAATGCAATGTAAAATGTGTGTGTGTGTGTGTTTTGTGTGTGTGTGTGTGTGTGTGTGTGTGTGCGTGTGGACAGTGACAGAGCAGTAAGTGAAACACGGACAGCAGAGATCAATGACAGAACGAGAAAGCTGTAATCCACCCTCTTTAAAACACACACAGGTTGTGTGTGTGTGTGTGTGTGTGTGTGTGTGTGTGTGTGTGTGTGTGTGTGTGTGTGTGTGTGTGTGTGTGCGTGTGTGTGTGTGTGTGTGTGTTAATCCTCCCCTCTTACCTCCAGTCTTCTGGTTCTTGTAAATGTAAAGAGGCAGCGACAGACAGATTAGACTCATCTGACATCCTCCATTTCAAACAGCTCAAAGTAAATAATCAGTTTCATTCCACTTCCTGTATCTCAGTGACTTCTTCATTAGACCTGTTGTCAATTTAAAAAAAAAAACATTTCCAAAGAATCATGTTAAATTCAGCAAGTTCCTTTGTTGCATGTGACCCCCCCTCCTCTTGTTTCCCGTCTGCATCTTCACCATCGACTATCCAATAAAGGGGAATATGTTAGTTAAGTACTTGAATGCTGTTTTCCCCTCAAATATCTTTTTCTAAATCCTTTCTAAACCACTTTCCACTGTCTATGATGTAGACGTGAAGTTATAGAGAAAAAATAGAAACGCCATGTTTTCAGGCTTTTCAGTGACACGAACATTTCTGCAGAATAAAAGTATTAATAATGAGACTGAATAATGATATATTCATTAATAACAAATTTACTGTGGTCTGAAAATTCATTTGTATGCTTTATTTTGACAAGGTTTCACTGGTTCCAGCTTCTTTTTCTCAAACTGAATATCTTTGGGTTTTGAAATGTCCGTTGACCAAAACGAGAAATTTCAAAACTTCATGAAATTGTAATTTTTCACTACTTCCTGACATTTCTATTCCAAACATTTTACAGAATAATTAATCAAGAAGAATCAGTTGCAGGCTTAGATTAAAAAACTTAAACGACATTAATGATTGAACCACTGTTGGTTTGAACAAAGCAGTGACGCCTCGGCTCCTCCAGCAGCAGCAGCTCGTATGATGTGTGGTCTCAGTGTGTGAATATAAAGCAGTGCGGTGCTGAAAGGATCATCTGTCGCTGACAAACTGAGGGTCAAACAAGGATCATTTATTGTGGTTTAAGAAACCGAGGCTGTAACAAAAAAAGAAAATCAGGATTGTTGTGCTCAGACGGATAAACAGCCGGAGCTGTGAAGTGAAGCCGGCAGCATGGCAGTGTGTGCAACATTGTCTCGCTGTTGAACTAAACAACATGTTATATTTGGCCGTTCGTCTTGCAGATGGAATTTTACAGCGATGGATTCGATAAACACTTGCAGCCAAAATGTCTTTGACAGAAAAGCAACAAGCTAGAAAGCAACTGCTGGTCACAGAGCCTGTGATGTTTTACCGCAGCAGAGGGTCACACAGGTGCTCCTGCTAATGAACACATGACATAACTAATTATCAGAGCTAAGCCAAACCTTTTTGGTACAGCACCTTAGGAAATTCAATGTATTACAATATTTAAAAACCCCAATAAAGAGAAAAGACTTTACCGTGGCAGGCCACCTTTGGGTGCTCCCACCCTCCTTTCAGGAAAGGAAAAACCACGGCAGTGCAGAGTAAAGTGGAGCAGGGCGACGCGGGAGGCTGTTAAACGTACTGTGATTTGTTTGAATAGACGTCAGTGACAAACGGCTGCGAGTAACAAAAGCTTTAAATAACAGCATGCAGTGCGGGAGTTTCTTTACAGGCTGCAGGGAACATGACACAGCACACACATGTTCGTGCTGCTGTACTTATGAGGACCCTCAGCGACATAACCATTCCCACTTGTCCATTAACCCAAACTGAACTTAATCCTAACCTTAACCCTAAAACCAGCATTTGTATTAAACATCTCTTTGAAGAAGCGAGGTTCAGACAAAATGTCCTCACTTTCAAGCTCTGAAACGGGTCCTCACAAAGAAGAAGAACAAGTAGAAGAGACACACACACATTTC
Source organism: Cottoperca gobio (assembly GCF_900634415.1). Taxonomy (NCBI): domain Eukaryota; kingdom Metazoa; phylum Chordata; class Actinopteri; order Perciformes; family Bovichtidae; genus Cottoperca; species Cottoperca gobio. The sequence goes on along the minus strand of NC_041363.1, from coordinate 25,786,823 downwards.
TACCCTAAACAGATAGCACTCAGAGACGGAGAAAGACAGAGATGGAGGAATAAATCAAAAGCTTAGTTTTAGGGTTAACAAAGTACAGCATGTTGGACAGAATTAGTCCTCATGTGTTTTCAAAGTAAGACCACATTTCCCATCAGCCCTGTTGCCTCCTGTCCCTCCCTGTACAGGCTACACTATAAAGCTCCCTTCATGTTGTTTGAGTGTTTTTAAACAAAAATAAAGAGCTGCAACAACTAGTCCACTAATCACCAACTATTTTGGTAATCGATTAATCATTTGAGTCATTTTTCATGCAAAAGTGGCAGAAAATGCTGTTTTCAGCCTCTCAAATATGGAGATTTCCTGCTTTTCTCTGTTTTATATCAAATGAAGGTGAATATCTTTGGGTTTTTGTAATGACAAGAAGACATTTAAAGACATCACTTTGGACTTTGAGAAACTGGGATGGACATATTTCACTATTTTATGATAATTCATAGCTCAAACGATTAATCTGGAAAATAATATGAAAAAAAATCTGCAGATGAATCGTATTTTGCAGCCCTACAAAATGTTTAGTTTAGTCATTTGGCTTTTATTAGTTTTAGTCAACAAAAAGTAAAGACACTTTAGTTCTTATCCGTCTCATGTTAGTCATGCAGCTTTTCCTTTTTTCCGGAGCTGGATTCACTCACTTGGGTTTAAGCTCCAGAGGAGAAGATAAAGACAGATAGCAGCAATATTTCTTTATGATCATCTAGAGGAAGATTTAGATGGTTGACTGCCAACATTAATCCTGGAGCTTTGCATTAAAAGAGCAATTAGTTTATTTGTCCATTAGTCCATCTTTTACATTATTGTTTAGTTTTTATTCATCCGTATATTAAAAAACTATTTTTTAAAAATGTTTTTAACTTTTCTTTTCTTGTTTTTGTCATGGAGAAAAATGCTGTCATAGTTTTCATTGAAACTCGATTTTATAGCCTCTTATAAAGACTTGGGAATCAAAATAGAGAACAAATACATAAATTGTGTGTGTATGTAACACGTTATAAACATTGTGTAGTGGAAGAACTCTGCTCCTCATTCCAAACTGGGAGTGTAAAGAAAAGCAAACGGCAAAAACCTTTATGAGCTGCATAAAGGTTGACTGTTTATTTTAATTTTAAAAGTTACTGATTATTTTGTAAATCCATTAATGAGCATGCATGTATACATGTACTTAAGCACAGTTTTTGGTTCATTGAAATAGATATTTTAGTGCTGGTTTATATTTCAAACATGCACTTATTCGCCTCAGTCAGAGCTTTTGCTACAACAGCAGACAAAGATATTCTGATTCACAGACACAGAGAAACAGAATATTACCAAAATGTTCAAATGTAATTGCAACTTTCTGATAGTATGCTGGTAAAGATCAATGTATGAAAAACAAAAAGTATTGTACAACAGTACAGTACAGGTCATTCAGCAGGCGCTCTTATCCAGAGCGACTTACAGTGAACTAACTACAGGGACAGTCTCCCTGGAGCAGCTCAGGGTTAAGTACAAGAAGCCTAAACAATAGAAAGTCATGAAAAGTCCTAAAATATATATGTGTATTAAGTGTTCGTGTTACTTTCTAAAATAGACAGACGGACAGACATTAAAGTGCTTCATGCAGAGAATAGTAAATGAGGCTGTTTCCTCTGATTCTCGCAGTCATTTACAGCATTGATTGTTTGCTGGCTGTATGGACAGCAGAGAGGCCGGCTATTGGCTCAGGTCATCACCTTATAAACACACTCAACGCCTCCTCAATACAGTCACACTGCATCACCACGGATGGATGGAGGGATGGATTAATAGTGAACACACAAAGAGGCGGAGGGACACTGACTCCTGCTGATTGTGTAGCTGTGAATTCTTCGCTTTGTTCATTTCAATGTTTTGCACCAGAAGTCCACATGGAAAAGTCTGAACCTTTATATAACGAAGTACATTTACTGTGCTTTTACATTTTAGGTAAAAGTCTAGAATATAGAATATACAGTAGTAAAGTTTTCTATTCTTACTATAGATTCACAGTAGGCAGGGAAATAAAGGAAATACAAACTAAACTGTTCAATTATATTTGTACACTTAATTTCTGATATCAGCAGTTTTTGAGGTTAGATTGTGATCAGCAAATGTATTTGCAGTCTGACTATTTAATATTTCATGTGTACAAGTGTAACTATTAGCCTCATTAGAGGAAAGGCTAAACTATGTTTCACTGGACTGACTGAGCAGCAAAAAAGCTTCTTCCTTCTTCTTTTTCTAAATCTTATTTGGTTTATGTTTCATGTTCATGCATCTTGTTTTATCTTCCACTGTCGCCCTGAAAAAGTATTTTTAGACCTCAGAACTGGTTTTCATGGCTGAGACGTTGGCAGGCGGAGCAGTGAGGCTTTTAAGCAGGTGTAAATCAGGTTTGTGTAGCGTTGAACACCCAGCAGGCCTGTGATGATCCAGCTTCGGCCTGACTGCGGATAAGAGCATAATGATTTGTTGCAGCGGCTTGTTTAAAACATTTCAAATCAACTCAAGTTATTTCTTTTAGTTTGAGCTGCGATCGCCGGACTTGCAATCATTTTCAGTCGCAAAGGTGCGTTCTTAAGAACACTCTGACCTTAAACGGAAACATGATCACACAATTATGTTATGAATCTCTAAAGATAAACACATTTCTGACTTGGGTTTACCATAAATATTGTTATACCACCAACAGTTTTACAGTTCAACACTTAGACTAATCTGTGGGTATTAATACTTGTGGGTTGTATATATTTAGCTCCATGACAAAAGAATGTCTGTTAATGTCTTTCCACAACATTTCTTTCCATTGACACTTTTTTGTGCTGGTGTCATGAAATACTGTTCATCCTAAACATGGCAGTAAACCTTGTAGGAGTGAAATCTTAAAGGATTTCAGATGTGACGTGTCTGCAGGGACTTCTTAGTGAGACTTCATCCCCAACCCCGACTCTGCAGATCTATTGTCTGCATATCTATATGTTATAGTTTGTTTATCTTTTCCCATGAGATCTGAGACACAGGAAAGACTGCATCCTTAGCAGTTAGCGCGTCCTCTAATTTAAACATCTCCCCCTCTGTTCTTTTAGATCTGATATGTGTCCTCCTAATGTTTCATATACTATGTCTGCTTTTATCTTGAAATCAGACATTCAAAACACAACCAGAAAAGAGAAAACATACTGTAGCTATATGAATAAAGTTACAGTTTTAAACTCAAAGCCAAAACATACATTAAAGTAACAAAAAGTAAGAAAAATTGAACATTGAAGTTGCAAAGAATTAATAAATCATAAATACAATACAAATAAAATAAAGGTCTTGTGACCTTTGAGATAACAGTAATATTAAGTTACAAACCGTAGGAGATGTATCAAGAACATTTATTTTAATAAATCTAATTTTCTATATTTCATTCCAGTCACGTGCATTGTCTTTGCCGCAGTTTGTTCCCCAGTCCCCTTCAGTAAGTGGTTTGTTGCCAGTATGAATTATTTTTATTGTTATTACTTTATTTGACAGGGACAATAATCTGTAAAAAAAAAAACTGTAAACAAGAAAGAGTTGCTCTGGGCCACATTTTAAAAAGCCACCATAAAAAAAATATTGAAATCAAAATATTGAAAGAATATTTATGCCACATTATATCACATGATAGTCAGATACAAATGATAAATAATAGTATAGTATAAAATTATGTTTTCGTAGATTAATTAACTGATATTTACCGTGATAGTGGACATATAATGATTCTATATATCACATAGAATAGTTTACATTGTTATTATTTTAAAGAGATAGTTGGGTTGTCTGATTGTACGACGTCGCCTACTTCTTCATCGTGTCAGACAGCACTTTTTGTCGGGGAACTGAAGCCGTTATCTATGTTCTCTTCAAAGCCAGTTTGGTGTTTGAAAGGTTTAACCAAAGTCACACAATAACACAAACAAACTAACAGATCGAGGCAGCGGTGGACTCCTGTATTCTGCGAGGTAAAATTACTGTTTTTGTCAATGGAGTCTGGTGGCTTTGAAGAGAGTGTTGATGGATATAACAGCTTTAGTTCCCCGTCGGATACGGCTTTCTGAAGTCAAGGTAAAGCAGTGAAAATATTCTAAATATACAAAAGTGTAAGCGTCAGAATATAATTAAATTACCAAAAGTAACAGTAGGCTACTCATGAACATCTTAAAGCATAACTTCATCATTTTCCTTCCTTCTTGTGAGGTTGCTGTCCCTTTTAGGATCCCGTTGAAAACAGCTGCAGTGAAGGATATATTCTGTGTGTAGACTGAAGAAGTAATGGAGTCAGGACGCTTTTGGTGCCACTAGTTGCTTCTGCTCATTTCTCAAAATGAGGGCTGTCCCCTCTTAGTTTATTAGTTGTCTAATTGGTTATGTTGGTCTTAGTCGACTAAGATTTCTTTAGTTCATTTGTCAACTTTATGCTTTTTTCATGTTGAATAACTTATTTCCTTTATACTTCAAACTGTGAACCTTTGCACATTCCTGCACTTTCACACAGCTCTTTCACTTTGAAAGCAGATACTTTGTACACATTTTAAAATAATATGTGCTCACTTACTTGCTTATTATTTTTATTTTCTCTTACTATGTTTATTGTTATGCACCGAAACACCAAGGCAAATTCCTTGAATGTGAAATCCTACTTGGCAATGAACCTGATTCTGATTTGGCGAATGAAAGAAAATTACAATAATCATTCATTTTCTTCTGTCATTTTAAAATGTCCAGTTCCAGCCTCTCTAATGTGAATTTGCAGGAAAAATATATATCTTTAAAATTAAATGACATCACCTTGGGCATTGGGAAAATGTGATGGGTATTAAATAAAATAAACATTGAATCTAATTTAGATTCATTAGATTATTTTAACAAAATGTAATGTTGTGTTGGATTAATTGAAAATAAAAGTTATCGTTGTGGTAGTTCACCCTCATCTTATGTGACCTTTAAAGAAGTATCCAGAAATACCACCGCGTCTGTGTTCCTTCGAACTGTAACAGGTTCTTTAAAAACAGATTAGCCGGGTTAAGAGGCCATTACAGTACTTAATCAACCCTAATGAGAAAACACTTCTGTCTATATGTACTTCTTTCAGTTCTTGCCCTGTTTATTTATGTGTTCCAGATCTACGATGCAGAGGGGACATTACAGCACTTTATCGATGGGAATGAGCCCTGTAAGTCCAGCTGGATGAGGTATATCCGCTGTGCCAGACACTGTGGGGAGCAGAACATGATGGTTGTACAGTACAGGTAAGCACAAGTCTCATTCTCTAAATGACATCTGGTAAACAATGGTCATCCAGGAGTGTTTAATAATACATGTACTGTGTACCAATGCCATGGAAATGCACATATTTCATCATGCAAGGCTGTTCCATGTGTTCCAATGCAAAACTTCAGATCTCTTATTGTGTCATCATGCTGTTGGATCAGATCCCTTATCGTTACAGCAGGCTATGCAACATTCAGTCACTGACATGGGATCATACTCAAGGTTACACATTGTCCCCTGTTATCACTGAGCATACTGTCTATCTTTTCCATTCATGCTTGAAGTTTGAACTAAAATCGAGGTTGATTGTGTGCTGCCTTTGTTCGCAGTCTTGGATAACTATCCACCTCTTTTTGTGCTTTGCTCCGATGACCATTAACTATTCAGAGTCATCTTCACCGAAGCTTTTCTTTTTATTATTATTACAGGTCATTTAGCAGACACCCTTATCCAGAGCGACTGACAGTGAACTAACTACAGGGAAAGTCCCCCTGGAGCAACTCAGGGTTAAGTACCTTGCTCAGGGTGGCAGCCTGGTATTGAACTCACAACCTTCTGGTTTGGAAGGCATACCACCAGATCACTAGGCTATCACCATCTTTCTTTGCTCTTCTGTAAAATCAGAAACCTTCATGAGCAGTAACATCACATTTGGTCCAGAGAAGAGTCATGCTCTGTATATTTCTTGAGTCACTGATAATAATAAAGGGATATTGGAAATATCTGGGGTTTCCACTACTGTTAAGGACGCTGCAACTGTGTGCTCACAGACTATCCTGCGACGGAAAGCTTTTTGTCTTGTAATAAAGTAACAAAGTAACCTAGTTCTTCCTTCTCCTTATCAGTACCGCCAAACAGCACAAACATATATGTTATATATAACATAAAGAAAGCATTCAAATGTTTGCTCTATTGCAGCGAGCTCATTTTTAACATCATTCATCTATAAATGTTCAGTGATGAAAAATATGTTTCTGTGTCGTACAAATGATCTTGCAAATTATATCATTTTTATTCTCCGTTGTAAGTAAAGAGAGTCTTTATGACTTTACTGTTAATAGCTAAGGAAATAGGACGATGGCTATGTGTACAATGTAGCAGAGACACAGGAGAGCAACGTTCAGAATCAGTGTCAGAAACAGCGCTGAGGCAGTTTTTAAATGTCTTAAAAATGCAAATGGCTTTATAAAAATAACCAATAACTACAAGAATCTACACTGACTGTTCTTTAGTAAATAGCATTACATCTGAGTTGAACAGTGCAAACAAATCTTTGAACTTTATTAGGCATTTATATGTCTTACTACAACGTAGTGTCTGGTCAGAGAACAGGCTTTCAGCAGCCACTTCGGTACTTTGGCTCTCTGTCATTCAGCAGACACTTACCTGGTCTGAGCTTGTGAAGCAGGAGGGACTCCGTACAGTTTTACATTAATGATCAGCCTTAAACCTGCACATAGCTGCAGACTGTAGGTGTGGATTTATTTATCTTTTTATTTTATTTAAAAAAAAACATTCAAATATATATTCAGAAACGGTATCTTCCTGTTCACATAGTTTAACATGTTATACATTACATCTGTATTAAATGGTAACGGGCAGTTTAGGTAATAAATGATATGTGCACAGGATGAAGCCACAGATAACGAAGATAAAGAAACGCTGTTGTCAAAAGTTCGGTATCTTCAGAATACATCAGCAGTTCAATAATGCGCTGAATAATAGCTGAGTTTATTTGTAGTTCCGGCCAATTTAATAAATGTATATATTTCTTCTTTCATGTAGAAATAAGTTTGTGATTATGGTCAATACAAACATATCATGTTTAATACAATCTGGATCACCATTACAGGCATAGGATTCAATTTATTCAGTCAATAAGTTCACACACCTTCTAATGAACAATTACACACAAGAATCTATATGCTTTTAATATGGCCACCTCATGGAGAGTCGACTCTGAACATAGTCACAATACACAGGTTCTTATCAATGGTGTATAGTTTATTTGTATTACCACTAACCAAGAGAATACAGTTTGTGTAAATTAAAATAATTTCTAAATGGCTAATAAAAGCATATCACCTTATTGCAAAAATACATCACAAATCAAACATAAGAAATACAATATTAACCCCCTGTTATTATAAGCACAACTGAAACAACAACAAAAGTATAAATATATAACTTGTGAAATTTGAATTATATTTCTGCTCTTTATTATTATAAATGAGAAAAATATAGATTCCTTGTTAAAAAACAAGAACTATGTGACTATGCATTTTTGTTTCTGTCATGTGGTTTCAAAATATGTAAGTTTAGTCTGCTAAATGCAGTTAATATGTGCTGTGATGTTTCTTTAATACATGTTATAACAGGTGAATGTCAGTTTGAAGGTTTAATTTAACTTGTGTAAAAGAAGAAAAATTACTAAACAGATTTTGCAACCGCCCTAAATGACAAGATATGCTAAACCTTCCTGCTAAATAATATCCACATTGTTATTACTGTATGTTCCATAATGTCTAACAAAAAGTAAAAAGTAAATAGTCAAAGCTTAGTTGATCCTTGTAAACATTTGGCTAAAAGCCTGGAACAGTAAGCTGACATGATAACACATTGTTCCATGTAAGGCAAGCTTTATTAAGGCTTGAGTCACAGTTAGTATTAGTGTTTATGTCATTTCAGTATCCCCTAACCTTTCCTCACCGCTCTCCTTAATGCATATCAATTCAAAAGAATCTCACAAATAAATGGTGACATGTGAGACATGTTGACAGAGACTAATGATAGGAGACGCTCAATTTCAAAGATACAAACAAATATACCTTTAATCGACTGAAATCTCAATGACATCAGACGAAGAGTGAACACATTACACAACACATCTAAAGAGTGGCACTGATAATGAAGCTAGTAATAACTAAAAACAAAGAAAATTACAGAAAGAAAAATGGAGCAAAGATTAAAACCACATCTCATTTTATAAAAACAGTAATGAATGTATGTAGAACAGGACAAAAAACAAAATATGATCTAAATATATCACAGTTTTGCAGTTTGAAACTGTGCTACTGTTGTAAAAAGTCTCTTAAGGAAAAAGCATAGACTTTATAAAATATGGATATAGTCTCCCGAATAAAGCATAACTAAGCCTTAAAACAATTAAAATGGGTACGTTTTATAAAATTCAGTCCCAGTATGGTTGTCATGAATATGGAAATTAGCTATAGAGAGCAAAATCGATTTTTATACTACACTGTAAACATGTTTATTTCTGCTGTAAAGTTGGGCTTTTCAACGTGGGGGACGATGGAGATTGACTTGCTTTTGGAGCCAGTGGCCATTCGAGGAACTGCAGTTTTTGCCACTTCGACATAGTCTTCGCTGCTCAGCCCCCGAGGTGCCGCTTAAGAAAAACACAACAGCTCATAAAATGTAACAGTTCTTATTTTTGGCTTTTTTCACATGTTCTTGTATCCAGTTATTTATTTCTTCGTTATGTTTTGTGTTTAGTGCACTGATTTCTTGGTACACATTTTCCGGTGGATCAAGTGTCACCGTCAGGTCATTCATTTCTTGTTCTTGTTTGTTCTTCAATCTATCAAAGTCTTTCCGATATTCTCTGTGTTTGCACAGTTGTTGTACTATCAGGTCATTGTGTTTTTTTGTCTTCTCGTTCAGATCATCCATTTGCTTGTCATGCTTTTCCTTCAGAGCTGCAAAGTCCTCAGTGTATCTGTGTCTGAATTCATTGATTTCTTCGGCTTGCTTTCTGGCCTCTTCTTCATGTCTAGTCTTGATTACTGACAGACTTCTCACAAGGGTTTCTTGTAGTTCATTCAATTCTATCTCCTCTTGTTTTTTTCTAATCTTATCTGCTTTTATTTGCTTTTCTAATTTGTTTCTTTCTTGTTTGCAGTCTTCTCTGAGCTGTTTAAGTTGTTTTTCCTCCTTATATCGTCTCTGTTGATCTTCTTGATATCGTTTCTCCCACTTTTCCCTTTGTTCCTTCTCCCAAGTCTCTTTCCCTTGACTCATCTTTTCACTGTTCTGCATCCCCTTTTCGTCAGCAGTGGACTTTTTTTCAGTTCCATGTTTTACATTTTTTTCCACAGCTAACATATTTTGTTCCCATTGCATGTGTAGAATTTTGTCCAGACTTTTAGTCTCCCTTTCCTCTACCTTTCTCTCTTCTTCTTCTCTCTTTATCTTTTCCTGCTCCTTCTCAATGTGTTCCTCCTTTATCTTGATTAGGTCGGTTTTCAGTTCTCTTTCTCGTTTAGTTTTGGTGATTTGTTCTGCCAGTTCTTTTTTCTTGGCCTGCATTTCGTCTTTATGTTTATTTTTGAAGTCCTTTATCTCCCTCTGTATCTCCGGTTCCTTTTCTTTCATGATCTTCTTCACTTCCTTTTGTATTGCTGCCTCGGCTTCTTGGAACATCTCGGAGGTGTAGCAGCCATCACCATTTTCCCTTATCATGGACTCAACTTTGGTCAGCAGCTGTCTGACTTGAGACCGATTGTTCTGATCGTTGTTATTGAAGACCTGGTATCTTCCTCCACATTCAGTTGTCAGTTTTTTTAAGGAGTCCTCGTCGTCGTCTTCGTCTATGTAACTCTCAATTCTTTGGTCTTTAAGCTCATCTCCTCTGGTGAATATAACAATAATGTAGTCTCCTGACTTCTCTCCAAAAAAATGCTTGATCAGTTCCACGGAATCTTTCTCCTCTTGTGTAAAGCGGCCGATCGGCAGCACCAGTAAGAACACATGAGGTCCAGGAGACAACATGTTGACGCATTTCACAAGCTCCTGTTTGACTTCATCATTGGACAGAGTCGTGTCAAACAAGCCAGGGGTGTCGACTATTACAACAGGCCGTCCATCAATCTCTCCTGTTTCTTTTCGGCATAACACGGTCACTGATCTTGGGCTGGCTTTGGATTTGAAGCAGACTTTGCCCAAAATAGTGTTTGCGCTGGCACTCTTTCCACAACCAGTCTTCCCAATCAGCACCATCCTGAGACACTCTCTGCTTTGATGTCCATAACCTGCAATGTTCAGTGCAGGTTTTGGTCTTGCAGCCTTAATCAGCTGAGGCTTGGTCATCATCTCCTTTGTGAAGCCTTTGTGATCACCAGCTCTCATCTTTTCAACAAAGTGCAATACATGAAAGACCTGCTGCTTGTCTCTAAGGTCGAAGACAACACACCGTTCTCCACAGTGCTGACCGAGCTCCTGGATATGCGCATTCTCCTTCAGACATTTTACAACAGCTGGAGAATTATAATCTGTCTCGACAGGGAACAGAATCATGGTGAAGTCATTGACTCGAGAGCTGAATGTGTTCTGGATGGTCTCTAACTCTCCCTTGTCTTCATCAGTGAGGGGACCCACAGGTAGGACCAGGATGAAGGCATGGACGCCCTCTGGATCAAAGAGGGAGATGCACCTGAATGATTCTTCCTTCACTTCCTCTTTAGGTTTTCCAGACAGGGCAGGCAGCTCCACCAGGGAGACCTTGCGTCTACACACCTCTCCCTGATGTTTAACACACTCTGATGAGTCAGCAAGGGGACTAAACTTTCTTTCTCCCAGAATGGCATTAGCTGCTGAGGACTTCAAGGCTCCAAATCGCCCACACAACACCAAGTTCAGGTAGGGTTTGGAAGATACTGTCGTGGACTCAACTCCTCCAGTATAGTGTAGATATCCTCCTTTGTTGTCTCTCACTATGTTCTCCATCTGTTCAATCAGTTCTTGATAATAATTTTCGGGACAAATGTTATCAAAGTTAATGCTTTGCTGCCTTTGTCTGCAGTATCCGATGACTTTGTTCAATGAATCATTCTGCACCTCTCCATTTTGGGTTTTTATAACCATTGAGTATTTAAAAGCATCTTCACCATATAAATTCAGGATGAACTTCAATGTCTGTCTGTCCTCTTTATTGAAATCAGAAGGGTTCACTAATAGCAAGAGGACATTTGGTCCTGGGGGACAAAGGGCTATGGAATTTTTTATCTCATGTCTCACTTCATCCACAGGCAGACTGAAGACATCTGAGGTTTTCACTACTGTTAATCGTTTTCCCCTCCATTCTCCATAAGTGACTTTACGTTGATAATCTTTATCCTTTGTGATGAAGTTACTTAATGTTGTCTTTTCATTTTGTTCCTTTCCAAACAGCACAATCCTCAGTTCAGATGCTGTAAAACAACGAATGCCAAAGCATTAACATTCCCACAACTCCATGAGCTTGTTTCTATTGTTTTCAGTGGTTCAAACATACGTTTATGCAAGATGTTTGGAGACAGTCAGAAGGAATGGGATAAAGTTGGAATACACCTTAATTTTGTTGTTAAATTGTCCCTCCACTAAGTTGGTTAAGTTAAGTACTATATATATACTTAAACATATATTAGGGCTGTCAAATTTGTGCATTATTTTTGATTAATAAATCACAGAAAAAATAACGCGACTCCCCCCCCTGACTCTTTAAGTCACCGACACGGCGATTCATCTAATTAATCACAAAGCTTGGAATTAATTAGATTTATTTTAATCGCTTGACAGCCCTAATATATATATATATATATATATATATGTATATATATATATTATATATAACACAAATGACTGTACGTAATGTAATACTCTATTTGAGTCACATATACGCAGCGCTTAACACTCAATAACATTAGTTACTGCTTTGGCAAGTCTGAATCTGAATCTTCCAGTCTGCTTTTGTTTGGCTCCGCTAAATCTTTTATATGTATCACTTAGACTAGCCAACTTAAACAGGCTAGGCAACAAGTCAGTTTCAAGAAAACTCCCCATTCTGTTGGACCGCGGCCATTTTATACATTCCCTTTGTTTGGTTGATCTCATTTCTGTTGTCATGATGGGTTACAGTGATAAGATATGCCTTCTCGCTAACAGGCCATACTTACCAAATGCTGTTTCTGCCATTGTGTCACTTAGGCCCAAAAATGAAAATGGAGAATTTGTTGGGTGTCTGTTGAGTGTTAGGAAAAAGGCGAAATTAGAATAATGAAATAAAGAGATAAAGTTACCAAATAAAATAACTGACAATAATTGACATATAAGTCAAAGTAGCTCTAGTAGTTCTACAAACTTTTACACTCAGCCATGAAGGTCACTTGATGATTTAATTCCCTGTTTACTGTTCTCATTAATAAATGTCCCATGTTTACGCTTGTGTCAACAGTTTTACAATTGTGTCAATAGCTTTAAAACTATTGGTATTTATAAAATGTTGTTTATTTGAATAGTTACAACCATAATATCTTGCCATAGTATTATATTTAGAAATTATTAAATACCATTAAAATACCATTTGTAATAGTTTTCTTAGTTTTTAGTAATATGCATTTCATGTAATAATAAACAGGTGTATATTAACCACATAAATGCAATGAAAACAATTAGCAATACGCTGCTGATGCTCCATTATGAAGAAGAAAACACGAAGAGGAGAAAGCGTTTGGCAGCAAGTCTATAATCTATAGTCTATAATAAATAAAATAATAGCTTACTCTTGAATTTTGCCGTATGAACACAAACAAACTGAGAGGCTGATTCAACAATTGTATCAAATTAGTCCCTAAATTGTAACAAAGCAAATCAACTACAGGTCTGAAAACACAATTACTGATCTTCTAAGTTGAGTCATCTTTTAGTAAAAGTGTTAATACCTCCAATGGTCTGAAGTAGAACCCAAGTCCTTTTTAGCATTCAGTCATTTATTTTCTCTATTTCCTCTTGACATTCTGAACATGTTGCACTTACCTGAGGTTATCGCTGTTGCTCTTTTAGTAGTGTATTTCTTATTGTTGTCGACACCTGAGGATTATCAATAAACTGATTATAATTAATCCATTGAAAGATGAAGTATTTTCTGTAATACATTTATACATTCTGTATATTTTTTTCTATTCTTCATTCGTTGGAGTCTACTCACCAGGTGAAATTCTTGTTGCATGCTTTTTAAGCATGATAATATAAGCATATATAAGTACCAGCTTCATAATAAGGGCAACAGGGCAGGGCCTAACATCGGCATGACAAAAATGAAACAGTCATAACACCTGATTCAAAATTCACGGATGCAATAGGTGGCTTATGGGAATGCGAGAGCCTCCCATTGTCTTCAGATTTGGAACTTCCTTAAAGGCTGAAATAGGTGTGTGGGTGAACACAAAACTTTCCCATCAAGGGAAATAAAAAATGAAACTTGTCCACAGCAGGATGCAGCCAAGAGTAAACATGTAATTTAAACAATACAAATCTTACATTTACATGTTACAGTAAATTAATCTTCCGAGTACATCATCAGAGCGTCTCCATGGGTTATTTCCTGTAAGTACATGTATTTATAGGGCTCGGAAATTATTCAAAAAGTTACTGAAACTGACATTCTGACTTTCTAAACAACCTTATTTCTATCAGGTCAGGCTGCCAGGTGACATAATAGCTGGGGAGGCAGGTGTGCTAACTGTCTACTGGGAATGTACAGTTTTGTTAACCAGCCAAGTTTAATGATGGGTGTTAACCTCAGAGTTGACCGAAACTTGGCCTTGGAACAAAGTTATGCTCATACAACACATTTATATTTATAAATTTGGCTTATCATTGTTGGAGGGAGCCGGAGAACGAATAGTTTCATAGCCAACGACTTCACTGGAATTCTTGTGCATTTGACAAATATTTAATGCTGTTGCACTGTTGACACCATCATCCAGTTGCGCCAGTGACACGAAAAAATCAAACCTCAGCCTAACTTCTTATCCCTTTTAATTACATTGGCATATAATAGAGGTGAAACTAATTGAAACACGCCTCCTAATGCAGAAGTTACATTTTTCATTATTCTATTTATTTCGTTTGTTTTTGTTTCATAGCACAAGACATGCTTTTCAGTTTTATAGCTTATTGTGACCTGTTGACTTTTGCCAAAGTGTTTGAAATGTTCCTTAATTTCATAAAAAAAAACAAAGTTGGCAGTGGACAAAATGACAGGTCTGTGTCTGTCTTTGAATAAGAGACAGTGTGCAGTCACAAATGTTAAGAATTTTAACATTTTTATTTTCCTGACTGTAGATTCTGGTTAATAAAGATGAGTACAGATATTTGTGTTATTTTAATTCTAAAATATATTTAGACAGTTAAAATAAGTGCAAGTCTTTTGTTTAGTAAGGAGAGAAATAGGACTCCATCACTAGATCTATACTTTTAGAAGTTAAGGTTTATACTTTTCATCAAGCGGCAACCTCCGGGGCTGAGCAGTGAAGACTATGCAGAAGTGCCAACAACTGCAGTTCATTGTCCACTTGAGGCTGGTTTCAAAAGGGAGTCAATCCCCATCCTCCCCCATGTTAAAATGCCCAACTTTACAGCAGAAATAAACGTGTTTACAACCTGGGACAAAACACGGTTCGGTCTCTATAGCTAGTTTCCCTTTTCATGGCAACTGTGTCTATTACACAAGCATTGGTTTTATTTTGATTGTCGTTGAGATATACTCAATCTTTCCATATTTTCACACACTATGTACACAACCACAGACACACACATTTCAAAAAAAGAAATATATATATATAAACACAAATAGTCAAATCTGTTGTTTCGGATCGATCTTTAATATGAAAGAACAAGTGTAGAAACCACAATCACAGGACAAAAGGTTGGTGCTACCACCTAGCAACCTAGCAACCTAGCATTCACTGTAAATAAGGAAACAGGTAAAACTTGTCCACAGCAGGATGTTCAGATGTTCTGCCCGAACCTAAAGACAATAAACCCTGAGGGGGAAATCTGACACTTGTTACAGTAAATAGGTTAACAGTGGCGGCAGAGATGTTGTTAAGAACTGCAGCAGATTAAATACAATTGTTCAAGTGGACTGCAGAGTTTTCCATATTCATTCATAACCTACAGTATAAGTAACTATTCATTACGGTTATTGTAAATAATTGTTATATGTGGTTTCAAACGTCAATCAAAAAAGCACATTGTCACTGTAAAACTCGCTTATCGATTGTCAGCTCTACAAGAAAACAAAGTGTAACGATTCAAACACTTTAAACATTAATTAACATTGTTTTAAATGTGAAGTGTGGTTACAAGAAACATATTTGCAGATTGTGCAGAGGATTGACATTCTAAATAACATCTTCACTTTCGGAAAATGTGGTGACAAATACTGTATTAACCTTCTGTAATTATAAACACACGTGAACAAAAGAATAACAAAAACATAATTACAGTATGAGCCTGGATATTCATTTACTGCAATTGTTACGTAATAAAAAATAGACATTGCTCGTAAAACAAAAATAGATGCATGATTATATATTTTATGCATCAGTTTATTTACGTCAGGTTCCACAACTAATATTTTTAAAAATAAAATAGATAGTAGAAGTTTAAATCTTTTGTTTTGTGCAAAAATATATATTTTAAATGACAGTATAGGCTACAGCTGATAAGACTTGTTTACTTGTCTTTTATAACTTTACAGCTAATGCACATGCATAAAGTTAAATTACCTAAAACAATTAATGTAACTTAAGTTAAAGAAATTATGTGCACTGGCCACTAGAATTATTAAATATTTACAGACATGTGTTCTTACACTTAAACACACACTATACAACATATTGTTCTTTTTATGTCAGACATTGGTCAAAAAAAGTAATGGTGTCTGAACAACTTGATATAGGCCCTTTACGTACAAACACCAGTTCAGTACGAACTTCACACTTCATATTTTGAGTCGTCAAAACAAGAACTCACAGTTGGGTAGCTGAAATGTGCCGCTGTTACAACATCTCATAAGATGCTACAAGCCTTGTCTTCAGTGGCTTTCTCCACATGTTCCTGTATCCAGTCATTTATTTCCATCTCATGGATTTTCGTGAGATCGTTGATGTCTTTGCTCAGATGTTCTCTGTTGCGTTCATAATTTTTCAACTTCAAGTCATTCATTTCTTGTTCTTGTTTTTTCTTCAATTTCTTAATGTCTCTCTGGTATACTTTGTTTTTGCTCAGTCGTTTTATCATGCTGTCATTTTGGTTTTGTTTCATCCGTTTCAGAACCTCCATTTTCTTTTCATGCTTGTCCATCACCTCTGAAACGTCCTTGGTATACATGTTTCTGAAATCATTGCTTTCTTCAGCTTGCTTTCTGGCCTCCTCTTCATTTTTCTTCCATATTTCCTCCTTTCTTTTCTTATAGAGTTCTTGTAACTCTTTACATTCCCTCTCCTCATGTTGTCTTCTGATTCTATCATCTTCTTTTCTTTCGTTTTCGATTCTTATGTTTTCCTCCTCATGTTCTTGTCTGAGCTTTTTAAGTCTTTCTTTCTCCTTTTGCCTCCGTTCATCTTCTTGATTTTGTTTGTCCCACCATTCGCTACTTTCCTGCTCCCAAGCCACTCGTTCTTCTCTCATGTCTTTTCTAGCCTGTATTAATAACAAGTCAGCAACGGCATTTTGTTCTGATACATAGTGAAGTTTTTCCTCCAGAGATTCACATTTTTGTTTGTACTTGTGTTGTTGGACTTTGTCCTGCATTTTCTTGTTCCTTTCTTCCTCTTCTCTCTGTTCTCTTTCTCTCCTTGTCTCCTGCTGCACCAGCTTCTCGACGTGTTCCATATTTTCTCTGGGTCTCTCTTCTGTTGCTTGATCAGGTTTAGATGTTGGCTCTGACAGTTTCCTTTCCTTCTCTCGTATTTCTTTTAAATGTTTTCTTTCGAAGTCTCTCTGCTCCCTCTGTATCTCTGGTTCCTTTTCTTTCATGATCCTCGTCACTTCCTTTTGTATTGCTGCTTCAGCTCCTTGGAACAAATCGGAGGTGTAGTAGCCGCCGCCATTTTCCCTTATCATTAAATCAACTTTGGTCAGCAGCTGTCTGACTTGAGACCGATTGTTCTGATCGTTGTTATTGAAGACCTGGTATCTTCCTCCACATTCAGCTATCAGTTTTTGTATGGAGTTCTCGTCGTCGTCTTCGTCTATGTAACTCTCAATTCTTTGGTCTTTAAGCTCATCTCCTCTGGTGAATACAACAATGATGTAGTCTTCTGACTTATTTTCAAAAAACTCTTTGATCAGTTTCACAGTATCCCTTTCCTCTTGTGTAAAGCGGCCAATTGGCATCACCAATAAGAACACATGAGGTCCAGGAGACAACATGCTGATGCATTTCACAAGCTCCTGTTTGACTTCATCATTGGACAGAGACGTGTCGAATAAGCCGGGGGTGTCGACCACAGTGACAGGCCGTCCATCAATGTCTCCTGTTGCTTTTTGGCAACACTTGGTTACTGAGTGTGAAGAAACTTTAGATCTAAAGCATTTGTTTCCCAAAATGTTGTTTCCAGTTGCACTTTTTCCACAACCAGTTTTCCCAATCAGCACCATCCTGAGGCATTCTGTACTCCGCGCCATCCTCTGCAGTATCCTGGGATACTCTTTCCTCGGCAATATCTTGGGATACACTGTACCCAGCACCATCCTGGAAGAACGACTATTTCCGAGAGACATTCTATTTGGTGCCATCCTTTGAAAGTCTCTTCTTAGATTTGTATGACTATCCGCATTTGATGCATTTCTTGTAAGCTTGGGAAGCATTTCTTTAGTGAGGCCTGTGGATCGCACAACTCTCATCTTTACCAAAGTATGTAATACATCAGAGACCTGCTGCTTGTCCTTGATGTTGCAGACAACATATTGTCTACTAAAGCTCTGAAAGAGTTCTTGGACGTCTTTGTTTTCCTGTAGAAACCTTTCAACCACTAGACCATTACAATTTGCATCTGTAATAAAAAGAATCATGGTAAGATCCTTCGTTTTATAGCTGAACGTTTTTCGGATGGTCTCTGACTCTTTCTTGTCTTCCTCACTTGGGGGTTCTAAAGGCAGGACCAGGACAAAGAAATGGACGCCCTCAGGATCGCAGAGGGAGATGCTCTTCAATGATTCTTTCTTTACTGCCTCCTGAGGTTTACCATACAAGGCTGGCAGTTCCACCAGGGAAACCCAATGTCCACACACCTTTCCCTGTTTTTTAACACACTCTGATGAGTCAGCATGAGGACCAAACTTTTTTTCTCCCAGAATAGCATTGGCTGCTGAATTCTTCAAGTCCCCATGTCTCCCACACAACACCATGTTTAGAGGGAATGTTGCAGATTCAAGTGCCACCACGGGATCGTTCTCTTCAGTGAAGGTTAAATATTGTCCCCTGTTTTCATCCACTACGTTCTCTATTTTCTTCATCAATTCTTGACGATCATAGTCAGGAAAAACATTTCCATCAAAGTTCATATCATGCTGCCTTTGTTCGCAGTCTCGGATGAGTTGATTAACTGAGGAATTCTCAAGCCTCTCATTTTGTGTTATGATGACCATTGCATATTTAAAAGCATTTTGTCCAAAGAAGTTCATGATAAACTTAAATTGTCGTCGATCCTGCTCAGTGAAATCAGAAGGGTTTACTAACAGTAGCAGAACATTTGGTCCAGGACGGCATTCAGCCACACACATCTTCATCTTGTGTCTTTGTCCTTCCACAGGCAGACTGAAGACATCTGCTGTTTTCAGAACTGTGAACATTTTTTTCTTCCACTCCCCTTGGACATGTCCAAATTGCTCTCTTTTTCCAGTGATGAAGTTGCATACTGTTGCCTGTTCTTTCTGACTTTTTCCAAACATTGCAATCCTGAGTTCAGATGCTGTAAAACAATGACAACAAAAGCATTACGAATTACCATAATTCCATGAGGGAATCGTCATTATCCTCTTTTCATTAATTTCATTCATACATCGATTTTTTCCAAAGACCTTTAGGTTTCTTCCTCTCATGTAATATAATTAATATTCAGAGAGAGGAACACGACATCCATTATGTTTTCCTCTATCCATTGAGCAACTTGCATTAGTTGTATAAGGTATAAGGTATAATTATAATTAAATATCCTTATGTGCAGATGATATTGTGCCATTTGTCCCAGATTCAGAATTCTACATCTGCTATCTTTGAGATTGTTCAACATTTCTTTTTAATTTATAAGATCAGAAGACTCATCAAAAGTCTTGCCTCTTCGCTATTAGCTTTTCTTTATTACTGTCAGTAAGTCTGTCTGTCGTTTGCCGCTGGGCAGGCAGTATACAATGAGTTTATCTAAGCTTGTTTGCTGAAAAATAAATTGAAAACAGCTGCCTGATGCTGCTGGAAACAAAGTTTGCTCAGTAGATCGGCAGAGTTGGCGATGACTTCATTTCTGATCATGCATTTTATTAGAGTTTTCTTCCTTAGTGACAGGAAATATCTGTGAAATTAAGTCCTACTGCACTTACCATGTGATGATTTTGCCATTTTGTTTTAGAGAAATTCCAGTTAAGTAGCTGAAGTTGGTGTCTGTTGGGTTTAAGGAAACAATTAGGATGAAGTTCATAAATAATATAATTCAAGCACTGTTCTTTTCAGAAACAATATGCTGGTCACTCTGGATAATTCACAAACCTGTGGACTATATTCAGTTTTAATGGGATAAGCAACCCTGCATCATGTGAGTAATTGCATAGTTTAATAATCATAGCCTCACTGTGCAGGTGTCTAAATAATGACGGCTGTTGTTAAGTGACTTGGCAAGTATATTTATAGCAAATGTAAAATATTACAATGCTCTCAAAGTGTATATAAAGTGCATTCAAAATATATTGAAAAGTATTAAATATTAATAAAGAATAGTTTTATTATTTTTAGTAGGCAAATGCAAGCTTAAAAATATATGAAAATAATGTTTTTCTTATAGCCTTTAATACACAGAGTTGATTTTAAGTGGCTTCAGTTAAATTAACCTGAAAGCATAACATATACATAAAAGCACCTTAAATACACTGAATATGCAAAATGATTAAATATAGCTTAACAAAATATAAACATTTGTTTTACTTACAGTAAAGACATGTATAACTTTGTTTCAGTGAACAGTTAAAATTATTTAAACTGAATTATAAACAGAATAAATATTTGGTTTTCATTTTAATATCTAACGGCAACTTTGCAAAAATTATGCAGGTTTCTATTCTTCTCACTATTCCCTCTTCAAATGATCAAAGATGATGCACTTACCTGAAGTATCTTTTATTGCAGTTTATCGTAGTTTTGGTTGAAGTCATACCATCTTGTGTAATAGTATACTGTAGTCCAAATACCCAGGCCGGAACATTTGACACCTGAAAATGATCAATAAACTGTTTTCATTAATCAAATTAACGATGTAGGCAACCTTTACTGTACATTAGCTACATTTGTATACTTCCCATTTGTTGCATTTATTATCTGTTTAATCTACCCATCAGAAATAAATCTTGCTCTTGCTTCAAGTGTATAAATCAAGTGTTCTCTAAAGTCAGCCCTTCCAAGACGAGCAGGTATGTTAACAATGGAAGGGCAGGGCCCGCACAGACCAAGAACTCTGGGAGGCTGAAAACACACAAGTATGAAAACAATGCACAGCTCTGCCAAGTGTTGGTTGACTAATGACGACCTCATCCCTCAACATCTTTTAGGCTCTGCTAAAGATGGATCCTTAGATTAGGGTTTTGGCTTAAATGTGGAAACAAAACAATCTTGTCCTTAACGTGACTTTAACCAGGATCAGGTGTTTGATGCTAACAGGTAAAATGATAATGAGAGCAGTTGTGCTACAAGGTTTCTGCACAGGACACACACACACACACACATCCATAGCAAAGAAAATCTATTATTATTATGATCATTTCAACCAACCATAATGAGCGTCTGAAAGAAATACAAAAAACAACAACCTGGAATGTGTATCAAAGCGTGTGAGGTCATGTGATTTCTGATCAAGGCTCAGAAAAACTGGTAAAACTCGTCCGTACCAGGATACAGCCACAGAAAACCTTTCGTGACAGCATTGTTATTTCCCCGAACTTTGTGGATTTAATCCAGCAAAGTCAAGAAATGAGTTCAACTCCATCGAAAAGCCCCTTCCAGCTTCCTTTATCAGTACAGATGAGCATCGAGTTTCAAGTCACCCTCCCTTCTTCAAACTCCAGTCATCCCTGAAGCTGCATTCTGATTTATTTTATTTTGCTTTAGTAAATAAAATTGGTCTTTGGGCCTCTTTTTGAATACGTCCAAAATGCTAAGTCAGTTTGAAAACGTTTATTGTTTTTGTCACACTTTGTGATGCTTTGTCAGCATGAATATATAGATCAACGTGTTTATACGCATGTAGACGCATCACTACACCAAGGTATTGGGATTGTTTGATTTAGGACCTTTGACCTCACACTGTTCGTTTGTATGTTATCATGTAAAAGCTGATCATAAAGCTATTTTTGCTTTGTATGAAAACAGACAGGGAAGATCAGAGCGCTGACGATACTGCGTCCCATTGATCTGCCAGACGAACAAATTTAAAAACCCGACCACGCGGCTGCAAGGCAGCAGGGGTCTTTATTTTTCAAACTGGAGAGCCTGTTGGATGTGTTTGATTTATAACACAGCCCTGCCTGAATGTAGCAGCATGTATGTATTAAACACATACATTTGTTTTAAATACATACAAGCCGCTGCATGTCTGTCTTTTTATCCTGGGAGGTCATTGGGTATGTTTGATTTATAGCCCGGTCCCTCCTGGCTGTTTTCACGTGGATCCAACACCACCCCACCCTTCCCCCGGTGTGAAAAGAATGAATAAAACACACACACACACACACTCTCAAACAAAGATCTTCAGGAAGGCTCAGTTGGACTTGTCTGGCTGATCTTTATCAGTACTTTCACTCACTTGTATTGTCAGGGAAAACAGGGAGCTTGTGGTCTCCAATCTGCACACTCTGATTGTTGTAGTCAACAGTACAAACGGTATTGTTGCGATTTTCATCTAACTTTGATGAACTAGTGCTTTTTATTGCTGAAAATTAATTCCAAGGTTTTCAAATCTACCTTTAAATGTCTGTCATCATAATTTATGACGTCATGGAGGGAAAACTAGTTATTGATGGGTGGAAATGTTATTTTTAAAAGGCTAAACGACAACAAATGTGGATTGAAGCAGAACATTCGGTTAGATAAAGCAAATGTTGTCGTTTTTTGAAATTATTACATCTATCTTTTTTCAATACTTTTGGACTTTAAATGCTCTATAATTATTAGAAATGTTTGGATCACACAAGTCTTAAACAATCCTACGCAGCCACCACTAGAATTACATTCTACAAAAAGTACAATACTAATAATGTTAGTGTAGCCTGATGTTTGTCTGCAACAGAGCAGAAATAACAATTTAAACAAATTGAATAAACATTCAACTGAAAAAAGAAGCTGCGCAGCATTCAAAAGCTGATTTAGAATTTAGCGATGAATGAAGCTTTGAAGCTTCAAACTACATGTTACAGCCCGAGCCAGCACTTGTTCATGTTTTCAATCATGCTCTGGTTTCTCGTGGTTGTTCACAGGCAAAGTCTTGTCTCGTGCACAGAGCATGGTAGTGAAGGACTGCGCACACACAACTAGAACTGCTTTTCTGCACTAGTACTGCAAGTTCATGTTGTTGGTATTGTGCCCATCAGTATGATTCACCACCGTTCACAGTCAAGCACTGGCACACCTGTAAACCCGACTTTCTGTATCAAGACGAGTGAAAACCCGTCTAACAAATAACAAACGTTGTGATACTTTATACCGGGAAAACTGGAAAGGATGAAAGTTGATTCTGTTGTTGTGACTGCTTTTAAATATTATCTTCCAGAAGTCTATATTTATATAAACAGTATGTCTGTATTTATCTACTTTCTTTTATTTGCTCCCTCTCAGTATTTTAGCTTATTGAAGCTTCTAGCTTCATTAAATATCCTTATTATTAATATTAAAAATCCTTCTCCTCCACCTCCTCCTTCACCTCCACCTCCTTCTCCTCCACCTCCTCCTCCACCTCCTCCTTCTCCTCCTCCTCCTCCTCCACCTCCTCCTCCTCCTCCTCCACCTCCTTCACCTCCACCTCTTCCTCCTCCACCTCCTTCACCTCCACCTCTTCCTCCTCCACCTCCACCTCCGTCTCCTCCTCCTCCTCCTCCACCTCCACCTCCGTCTCCTCCTCCTCCTCCTCCTCCTCCTCCACCTCCTTCACCTCCACCTCCTCCTCCACCTCTGTCTCCTCCTCCTCCTCCACCTCCTTCACCTCCACCTCCTCCTCCTCCACCTCTGTCTCCTCCTCCTCCTCCTCCACCTCCACCTCCGTCTCCTCCTCCTCCTCCTCCTCCTCCTCCTCCACCTCCGTCTCCTCCTCCTCCTCCTCCACCTCCGTCTCCTCCTCCTCCTCCTCCTCCTCCTCCTCCTCCTCCTCCACCTCCTTCACCTCCACCTCCTCCTCCTCCACCTCTGTCTCCTCCTCCTCCTCCTCCACCTCCTCCTTCACCTCCACCTCCTCCTCCACCTCCTCCTCCTTCACCTCCACCTCCTCCTCCACCTCCTCCTCCACCTCCGTCTCCTCCTCCTCCTCCTCCTCCTCCTCCTCCACCTCCTCCTCCTCCTTCACCCCCACCTCCTCCTCCTCCACCTCCGTCTCCTCCTTCTCCTCCTCCTCCTCTCCTCTCCTTCTCCTTCTCCTCCTCCCTCCACCTCCTCCTTCTCCTCCTCCACCTCCGTCTCCTCCTTCTCCTCCTCCTCCTCCTCCTCCTCCACCTCCTTCTCCTCCTCCTCCCACCTCCTCCACCTCCGTCTCCTCCTTCTTCTCCTCCACCTCCTCCTTCACCTCCTCCTCCTCCTCCTCCTCCTCCTCCACCTCCTCCTTCACCTCCACCTCCCCCTCCTCCACCTCCGTCTCCTCCTTCTCCTCCTCCTCCTCTCCTTCTCCTTCTCCTCCTCCTTCTACTCCTCCTCCTCCTTCTACTCCTCCTCCTTCTCCTCCTCCTCCTCCTCCTTCTCCTCCTCCTTCTCCTCCTCCTCCTCCTCCACCTCAGCTTTCTTTTGTCGTCTTACATTTTTGTCTATTTTCCTTTTATCCTTTAGAGATGTATCCTCCTCAAATTCTCTCTCTCACTGTTTATTATCCCCCCCCCCCCCCCCCCCCCCCCCCCCTCTGACTCTTGAGAGTCACTTTGACAGAAAAAATAAATCTATCTGCACAAAGTTTCCCATAGAAGTCCTACAGAACCAATATCTGCCAATATCTTATTGTCTAAAATGTAAAACCCCACAATAAAACAGCAGTGTGGTTGTTCATGTGTGTGCATTACTTGACTGAGCAGGTTTAGATGTGACGTTGAACTCTCATTTCACAGTCTGGTGGTTAAATGAGACTTTTGATTGACTCAAGAGGTGTTTTAGTGAAGTCAAACTTCATCAGCTGAACATTTCTCACATAAGGAAACTCAATGTGCTTTAAATTAACTGGACATTAAAAAGCAGTTATGGTTTGGATTAAATATCATTTATTTTCACTTTAAGTGATGTCTCAAGCTGTTTGCAGAGAGTAATTAGTCTTCTGGCTCGAAGGCACTTTGGCAGGAAAACATGGAAGTCGCGTGGGAGTTGAACCTGTGACCTCTCGGTAACGATTTCGTCTGACTCCTTGCCACTTGAGTGGAGGAAAGAAAATAGTGGGAAATAGTACCAAAATAGTTTGGTCTGCATGTGAAAATGTGCTTTTAAAGGTGGAGTTTGCTCACGTTGTTAGAATGATGTTTTTGGGTGGACGAGGTGTTGTTTTAGCGTCGGTGTGACCCAGGAACCAATCAGCTGCGTGTTTGAACAACATCATGGTCATTAGTTGCTCCAAACAGAGTGAGAGACACCAGATATTTCCCATAAATCATTTGGGTTTGGTCAGATGTGAAATCGGGCTGTTATCAGATAGGAAGAATTACAAAATCAGACCTGGACAGAGTCACTGATGCGTCACACCGTCGTGTCTGCAGCTCTGTTGTTCAGCAGTTTGTTTAGGAGTGACGATAATGTCCGTCGGACACCTTGATTAAGTGAGTTATCCAAAAATCTACCGGCCAGATAGATATAAAGTTAGCTGTGGATAATAATCGTCCTCAGAGGAACATTTCTTAATAGTATTCAAAATACTGCATTTGGTGCTGCTGCACTTTAATACGTCATAATCTTCATAAGATAATAAAAGTGACATCATATGGCTGCTGTATTTGAATATTTATCAAGGGCTTAAAGAGGTTGGATGTAAAAGTGTTTCACAAGCCATAAGCAAAGATTAGAGGGAGGTCTGAAAAAATAAATAAATTTGGGTAGATAGATAAAAAAAAAAGGTCCCGCTTATCCATCCTCCTAATGTTCTTGCAATCTCTCAAATACATCTGGGACCCTCGTGGTCCCCAAGTTGTCAACCCCAAGAAAAAGTCTGAAAATAAAAATGGTGACATTGCCTCAAACTCCACTCCCCCAAAGTACAATGCACGCTCACTCCACAGACTGTATACATGGACGACACAGCACGACCACTTCACTCAGAGCAGCTGTCAATCACAGCTGTCAATCATGACATCTTACCACCTTTTTTATAGCATCAACTAACTTATTAAAACCAAACTTATCCAAAAAGTTAGTTCAGTAGTGAGGAGAACTACCTACAATTACAGAAACCATTTAAAATATATATATTTTTGGAGAGCTGCCGAGTTCTTTATAAACAGTCTGTGGTTCACTCCAAGAAATACAAACAGATCAACACTTCATTTATTTCTGATGGCCAGAGTTACATACCATCTCCATTGATAATCCAGAATACAATAGGACCGTAGTAACATTCTCTGAATGTGAAGTGAAAGTGAAGGGAGCATTTCAGGTTATTTGGTTTTCTTTTCAGATATTTTCCTGATGCTGCATTTTGATGTGTCATAATATCCGTAAGACCTTATTTGTGTTGTTAAATGACATGTGTCTGTGTTTTGATTGCAGGTCCTGCATCTTCTACAGAGCGTGTATGGATATCCCCAGAGGAACAGAGCTGCTGGTTTGGTACAATGACTCCTACACTTCCTTCTTTGGCATCCCGCTGCAGTGCGTCGCTCAGGACGAAAACTGTGAGAGACTCTTCTTTCTTTCTTGATCTTTGTCTCTCTGCCTCCTCAATGTTGTTTTCTCCAAGCATGCTGGATGATGATCAGTTTCAAAATGGCATCTTGAGAAATAATCCTTATTTACGTGACATCTGAGACATTTGTCTCTTCCAAAACTCCATCGGGTCACAATAGTGACTCCCAGAACAGATAACTGCCCTTTACTATGTGTTCCTGGAGTGTTCTTGAGCCAGAAACTGAAACATTCACACTGGCTGAATAGTGAGGTTCTCCACTGACTACAAGGAGACAGGTTCAGCTTTGTTCTTCAGTTTTCTTTGGATGTTGCTTTCATTTTTCTTAGCGACATTATTTAAACTCTTAGACTGGAAGAAAGGTTTTGGCCCACCACAAAAACAACGCAGTGAGCGCAGCTTTTATTTTTTTACAAACGTGCAGCTGTCTGATTTATTTGTCTGACTAAGCGAGCCAGTCCAAACAAGACTGCAAGAAGCCTTTTACTTGCTGAATGTGGGCACTCTGTGGCCCGGTGTCGACCGGCCACCTCTCTCTCCCTGTTCCCCTTCTTCAAGCAACATCACGTTTTCCTTTAAAACTTTTCATCTTCTTCCTCTGTAAACACAAATATGCACACTTATGAACCTAACTCTGTTATGCAGGGTCGTCCATCTTACTGTCAACATCTTTGTGCTGATTTCATGAAAACCTCACGACTCTAACTGAGTGATTTTTATGTTTTAACTTGTTTGTTTTGTTGACGTTTTTCAGGCTGTTGCAAACATTTGAACTAAATGTATTACTTCTCTGGCAGAGAGTAAAAAGTATTCCTGTGTCTTAAATTTGATTTTACAAATATCAGATATGAGTCATAAAATTGCCTTAATTTAATTTCTTATTTAATGTTGTCGGATTTAGTAGTTCTTTGACAAAACAATCAAAAGTTTTACGACCTGTAAAAACCTGCGTTTGTATAATGTTTCCTGTAACATTCAGCAGTTGGGAAAGAACATTTTTATATAACTCAGTTTTTTCACTAACTTAATTTGTTTGTGAAACAAACATTGTCGTAACAAAGCTAAACAGATAAGCATGACACACCATGTCGGGTTGTTTGGTGAAAGTCCCCTGAAGTCCAGTTTCAGCTGGATGAAATGTTTTTGACAAACAGGGATGTGTCCTTCGTATCCTCATACATTTCTTTTAGTATTGTGTGTTTACACATACATTCTTTTTTCTCTCTTCCATTCTCTGTGTCCTCCTCTTTCCCTTCTCCTCCCTCTGTTTCTCTGCCATCCACCCTCTCTTTCTTTCTCTGTCACCAATTTATTTTTGTTTACATCTCCTCCAGTTTTCTGCTCTGTCAGCCTGTTTATATCTTTTCCATTCAAACTGTTTTTCTGTGGATTTGACAGTATCCTGCAGGGGGGAAAGAAAACAAACTTTGACATTTCTTTTTATCCTACACAATTATGGAGCAAAAAAAACAAGAAAAACAATACATGAAGAAGGATTTTTAATCTATGGAATCTAAATTGAAATGAATTGAATTAGGAGCTCCTCTTTCACAGAGACGCAGTTAAATGAGATCGTGCTGATTGCAAATTAGAGACGTTTGGCCACAAACTGGTTTGTTTTACAGATGGCTCTTTTACATGACATCGTTCATCATGACAGGACTGTGGTCGCCTCTGCACACACAGTAACATACACACACATTTGTATTATGCACTATGTTTATGAGGACCTGTTTTTCCAGCACATTAGTAACAAACTCATTTCAACAAAAATGTATAATCTTTTATAAACGCATGAGTGTGTGGATGAAGTGATCGTCATGTCCCAGAGAATAATATCTTGACAACCAACGAATGGATTGACGTGAAATCTATTAGTTTTACTTTGTTGTTTATCCTGTACACACGACATCTATTGCATGTCTGTCCGTCCTGGGAGAGGGATCCCTCCTCAGTCTCTCCCCGAGGTTTCTTCCATTTCATTCGTTTCTTCTGGGGAGTTTTTCCTTGTGTGGTGCGAGGGTCTAAAGACAGAAGGTGTATCCTTTACAGTCTGTAAAGCCCACTGAGACAAATGTGTAATTTGTGATATTGGGCTGTATAAATAAATTAGATTTGACTTAGTACAGACAGTTCATGGTCCTCAGAAGATACATCCTAATCACTTATCTGCTGACTTGGACTATCTTCCAAAGTTACTGTTGTTTTAAATTACAACACATCCTCACAGTGTTTCTTTGCCTCTCTGGGTGACTGGTGAAACTTTGTTTAGACAATAGCCAAGAGCTGGAATAATAAGAATATGTATGTGTCCAAGATATTATCAGTGTTTTATATCACATGGCCTGAAGGTTAAAGCAAAAAATTTGGAGTTTCTTATTGCAGCAGTGCGTTCGGTAGTAGAAGGGAACACTTGGCATCGTTTATGTGTATGTCCAATCAGTGATTATGGTAAAAGTAGTTAATTGAAGCAATTCCTTAGTGCATGCTATATTGACCTAGAAATTTGAGTGTCGTCAGTGCCTACATGTACCAGGATGCATTGCGCACGAGCTGCTGATGCCCAGCCATAATATAATGTAGCCGAGTTGCCGAGGCTCCGTAGTCCAAGCCAACATGAACCAACCTTTTTTTAGTTTCCACATTGTCAACGGCAGCACATTAAAGCTTCACTCTTTATGTTTTTACCTTTCAGAATAAAAGCCCAACTTAAATACCGTCAGGCAACTCAACAAAATATTGTTAGGTGACAAACATTCTCACTCGATGGTCAGCTGCCAACAGTCTATCTTTGGGGTCCTGAAGAACGTCTCCAGCACACTTCTGTCCAAGTGGGGAGTAAAACTTTGATGCATAGTAACGCACTCACACACATCATCCACAGCTGTATCCAACGGAAACTGCTCACGCTGACATGGATTTCAGCAGAATGATTCCGTGACTGTTGGCAAGTAAAGTACAATAGATTTTAAAGCAGGATAACGCCGCTTTCTCGGCCAATATAGCAGGCACTGAGGAATGTATTGTTTCAATCGACCACATTTACTATCAACACTGATTGGACATCAATATAAAAAGTGGAACATTTCTCTTTTAATGCCACGACCTGATAGATCCAGAGTCCAAACAGTTGAAATTCAGCCAATGCATTAGTTTTAGCAAGGTGTATCTAATAAACTGGCAACTGAGTGGAGATTATAAATAGATAAATCCCTCTTTCATATGGTAATATGTATGCTGAAGTCATGTAATGCACCAGAGCCGGTAATCCAGTGATCTGCAGTACCATTTTGGCATGGAGGATTTCGCTGTCACATCTTTCATCATTTGAAGGATGCAAGAAGGCAGACACCACAAACTAAAGTCCTTTGCCTCAACAAAAACACAGATTTTAGATGACCTTTCTATCCATGTGAAGACATTTGCTCCTCAGATGTTCAAAATACACAAATACATTGAGTACAAACACACACACACACACACACACACACACACACACACACACACACACACACACACACACACACACACACACACACACACACACACTGGCAGAGGGCAAACAAAGACTGGAGGGTTTGCTTTTGTTCCACCATGCAGTGAAGAAAGTTTGTTCACATCCAAATTATGTGAAATTAGATTATGCCTCTTTTGTACAAACTAAAAGAGAGCAGCTCTGCTCTAAATTAAAGACAGTTCGCTACTAACTACATTTGGGTTTTCCATGGCATCGTTATCTGCTGATTGTGCCCACAAAGGATGAGTATGACATCGGAACTCTGCACTGGAGACTTTGTGTCCTCAGTGGAACAGACATTTAAAAGTTTGACCTTTATTGATGCAGAGAGTCCTGACTGAGCACATTCAGACTGGGAACGGGCCAGTAAGTCAAGTCAAGTCAAGTTTATTATAGCCCAATATCACAAAGTATGCCTCAAAAGGCTATACATACAATAAAAACAGTACCAGACTTAACAAAATATACACAAATGTACAGAAGGGTAAGTTGCATAGTTATAGTTTAGTATTTTAGCGGAAGACTAAGAGAGGTTAAAGGCTCATGGCAAACGATGTGTTTACTTTTGAATGAGTTGACTCAGGGAGCCTTTAGAAATTGGGTTTGAATACGATTCCAAAGAAGGCCGGCTGGAAAAGAGAAAGCTCTACCACCTACTGATGTTTGATTTAATTTATGAATAGTCAGGAGACCGGCATTTTAAGATTGTAAAGCCTTAGCTGGTAAATGAGGAGTGACTAAAGGTGATAAGTAGGATGAATGTAATGAAATGGGAACAGGATAATATGGCGTTCTAGTGATATGTTGTTCAAAGGAAAGATTAAGGTGAAATAGGACACCAACATTTATTATAAAAGGGCTTTGGGAAATTGTCAACCGTGCTATGTTTAGAGTGAGATCACAGAATGTATTTCTAATCTGCTTTGGACCAAGAATTAGCATTTCCGTTTTTTCTCAGCGTTTAAAATAGGAAAATTCAATGAATCATTGTTTGATTTTTGATATGCATTCTTCCAGTTTCACCAGCTAATAACAGGCGTCGGGCTTAATGGAGACGTAGAGTTGAGTATCATCTGCTTAAACATGGGAACCTAGTTTGTAACTATTGATAAAAGTACCAAGGGGCAACATGTAAATAGAGAAGAGAACAGGACTGAGCACAGATCCCTGTGGCACACCGTAACTGACCTTCTTGTGGTCTGATGAGCAGTTGTCGTGTAAAACAAAGTGAAATCTGTCAGATAAGTTTGATCTCAACCAGGAGAGAGCAGCGTCAGTGACACCAATATAACAATCCAGGTGAATTAATAGAATGCGGTGATCAATCGTATTGAGTCTGAAGAAAGTAGTTTGTCATTTGTTACATTTTCTGAAGCTGGTTATTGGATATGAGGTGATCTATGAGTTGCTGAGCCGGTGCTTTTTCAAGGAGTTTTAAAGATAATGGGAAAGGGTCCAGGTTATGTTTCTTTAGCAGTGGCCGGAATAACCCTGTTTTACTAGATGTAGGCACCATTCCACTAATAAGAGCGCTGTCTATTCCCAATAGTAATAGTGGGCTGAAAATTGGAAAATATATTTAAATAAACTTAGAAGGAACAACCAAAGTTCCCTGTAGCTCTGTATCTATCTTCTGAATGTGGGTACTGCATTATGCAATCTGTGAGTGAAGGAAATGTGAGCCACAGAGAGATTCTACCAATGAGTCTAGAAAATCCCAAATCTGCTGCATGAAAGTAAAACAGTTTTTTGACTATTCAAGCCAAGAAAAATAAACAATAGTTTTAAAAAACTAGCAGAAAACGACACGGGTGTCAGTCAGTTCACTTTTTTATCAGAGAAATGTAAAAAAAAACATTAAAGATTTAGGGAAAATGTATTAAAAATGATAAGTAAAGTAAGGTGATAAATAGATATTCATGTCTTCATTTCCATCCATCGTGTTGTCCTGTACGCCACACTTGGCTTTAACTTTGATTAAGTAAGAAGTTCTACTTTCCCACAATGGGGTTTTATTTACAAGTTTGGAGCATTAAATTAGGATTTAGATTGAATTACATGAGATAAAATGTTGCCTTTTTAGGTAAGTTGTCTGCTGTTGGTCACCATGTAGCTCCACTGGATCAGTGCGGGATTCAGTGTCACAACACAGTATCAAAGCACACACACCCTGTGGTTGTTTACTCATGCACGTTCCATCCAATCACAGCCTGTCGGCTTGACGCTCCGCAGCCCGGCCGCCGCCTAACAACAACAACATGTTCACCGACGGAGAGGGGAAAATCACTTCAGGGCAACTCGGCACTTTCTCGTTGTCTACTTTTCTTTATCCTTCTCCTCCACGTTTCCTTTTATTTTTCTTTCATAGACTCCTTCTCTGTAACACCTTCTTTTCTCAGCCAGAGAGAGGAGAAAAGAGGAAAGAGAAAAAGGAGAAGGAGAGGACAATAATGTGAGAGACAGATAGAGGGGGAAATAATAGTATGGATCAAAGAAATAGAAAGAGAGGGATGAAGAGCTCATTAAAGGAAGACGATGCGTGAAGGAAGGTTTTTTTACATTGTCTTCACCTCTGCAGTTAACTCCTCTGTGTTTCACATTCACATCTCTTCTTTAAATGACATATTATTATTACCATTATTGTAATTGCCTCTATTGATTTTATAAGACTTTATTATCTCTGGTAACTTATCTTCATTGATTACTAACAAAGCTTTGGCAACATAATCAGAACTGTATGTCATACCAGTAAAGAGAGGAAGACGGAGAGACACTGAACAACTGGGGAGCCTCTGAAGTCAAACTTTCTCTCACTTAGTTAGTTACATTTTACTGACTTGCAACAATACATATATAAATGTAAAACATCTAATATGCAGAGCCAAACCTCCTGTTTGTTTGATAAACATTCACCAGCTGTTTAAAGAGCTTACTGAGTCTTTAACAAATCTAAATTTATATTAAATCTATATATTTAACGATTTACGTCTTCAGTAGGGATCAATGGACTCGGAGCTGAGAGCCACAAACAGGAAGTCAGAAAGTGTTAAGAAACACATTGTTGAGTTTGGTCATTTCATGGGAAATATTGAAAATAACACAAATAAAGAATAATGCCAGCTGTGAGTAAAACACTATTCAGTAGACAATATGAATTTGTCAGCACATAAATAAAATATTTACAAAGTGATCGTTCCAACATCTTCACTCTCCTATGCAACCTACCTAAGTCATAGTTGTCTTTGCCTCTAAACAAGGAATTGAGGTCATTTAATGAAGATATGCTTCAGGTCACAGTTCATGCTCTTCAATGTGTATGCACAGATGTTTTTCAGGTGGTGTGTAGCTCCATCTCACATTACTAAAATTATTTGTAGATCAATTTTCAGTTTTCTGTGGAGCTGTTAGACTTTGTTCTGCATGTTGATGAATATAATGTGCATACTGTCAAACTGAAAGACAAAGAAAGAGATAAATAAACAAACAGGATGGCTGGGAGGGGTTGTCATATGGTTTTCATAATGAAGAAGAGAAGGAAGAGGAAGAGTGTTGCGATGAGGCTGGAATAAATAGATGAACCGGACGACTGATACAGAGAGAGAAATTCTCACTTCCTTTAGGCTTGAAAAGTTGCTTTTAAAACTTTGCACTCTGGTGATTGAGATATGTGGTCAGTTTGTATTCATGTCACACCCCTCTGTAAAAGAACACACCCCTTATAAAGAAAGAAAACACAGACTCTGCAGTGTTGCAAACTGCATCTGCATAATTCTCCCATTTTGATGATGCATTTCATGCGCAGCCCCAACCGTATTGATTTGCATTTTTTGCGATGTTTGTAGCAAAATGAATTAAGTGTTGGCGAGCGGCGCGTAACGCGGGCGTCGATAGTGCCGTTGGGCAACTTACAAATGGTGTAATTATCTCCTCATAAGGTTATTAGAGGATCAATGGAGCCTAGTGGCCTGATGACAGAGGTGAGCTGATGAAGGATGGAAAATAGTTATGATGACGTGACTGCAGAGGGGCAGCACAGCAATGTTAGAGGGATGAGAAAAGGCAACATGGTCCTCTTGGATTAGTGAATGGTATATCTTAAACATAAGAGAACAAGTCCAGATGTACTCCGAATGCTAGAGGAGGGAAATTGTCCAAAAGAGGTGGTGGACTGGTAAATACAGTAACTCTTCTATCCCAAAGAAATCTTGATAAAATACACTAATGTTCAAAACTTTGGAACCTCCTGCCACAAAAGCTTGATTGGGTAAAGTTGGATGGCGTTTTCAATCTAAACACTCAGCAGACTAAAGAGGGCCCAAAGACAAATGGCTTCCCAAAATATGTATAGCCCAGCGCACAGTAGTGATAATGATCGAGGGTCACTTTCCTTTTTCTGGACTGGAAAACAAATTCAAAATTCAAAATCCAATTTCCAACCGTAATCTCCTATGACTCGCACAACACTGTGGGGACCTCGACTAACTGGAAGATTGAATTATATAAATCTTCTTGCCTTCTCAAATGTAAATAAATGCCTGGTTAAGTTTATGGAAATTAATAACTTTTCTGGATCTCCTTTTTCTTGATCTCATTGGAAAATGTTATGAGGTTAAGTAAAGAAATGAAGTAGAATTCATGAGGACTTAAGAAAAGACAACCGTGGTGCTAAGAGAATCTGACTGCACTTACACTATGCGACAGCAGATGGTTCTTTTTGTTTTCTTTTAGCAACTTTATGTATAACATATAGAAAGTGAGTACAGTAACAAACTAATTGCTGTACAATTCAAGTAAGGACTCCTGTCCAAAAAAGACTCAAACCTCCTAAGAAGGATGTTTTCAATTTATCCATAGAGAACAATTAGACAGCAAAGGTGAATGTTATTTGCGAATGGTGCATCACCTACAATGTTGCTGGAAAGAATTATTGGACGACATTCTCCCTTTCGTTTAGTAAAGGATGGTCCGGTGTACTCTATGCTAAAGATAAGAAAGGAAGCATTGAAGCACCTTTTTCTTAACATTTAGAGACCAGTTCTTATCATGGCTTCCTAAGCAAAATAGACTGTTGAACCGCAGCCGTGGTTAAGGTTTGGGAAAAGATCATGGCCATGCTTCCAATAACATTCACTTTTAGTAGAGCATGAGAAACAAATTATGTCTCTGTTGTCAGAGAGAGGAAGTCAGACGATTTGACTTTCTGCCTTGTTCTTGCCAAACAATGAATTTCCCCAAGGGGACAAATAGGGTACATTGTTATTCTAATTAATTTTTCCAAACAAACCAGTTTTACAGAATGAAAAGTGAAACCATCCACAGTGAGTTAAACTAAGACAAGCACTTTTAATGTCATTTCAAATATGATAGAGGGTTATGGAGTCGAGGTCTGTCAGTTGGTCAGACCACTGAAAAAGAAAACAGTTGAATTCTGGGTTAAGTGAGGACAGCTGGCATCAGCTGGTTCACCCAAAATCTAATTACACACTATGATATAATTTATTTTTTCCTTTTTATGTCATTGTACTTGACCAGTAACACTTCTGTATCCTAAATCTATCCATCTTATTTGTCTCGTACATTTATCTTGCCTGCTCCTAAGTTCAGATTTTTTGTTACAAAGCACTTATCAAAACAGACACAGTCTGCCTCACAAAATAAATAAAGTTATGACATAAAACACAAACTTTGAGAATACAATACACAAAAAATTTAAATAAAATACACATGTAGGTTAACTTAAAATAAAACCATACTAATTGCATGTTCTTATAACTGGTAGAATCAGTAAAGGTAGCATTTGACATACTAATAGTGATAATAGTTGTAAGAATACCAGTACAGCATAGTGGTAGCAGTAGTAGTGTTTATTGTAGTTGTGGATGTAATACTTGTGGCTTTGTAAAGGTTGCACTAGCTGGACTACTTCTTCTAGCCTTGTAGTCATAACTCTAGTATTGATAGTGGTAGTGCTAAATGTCATAGTAGTAGTAGTAGTAGTGCGATCATTACAAGTTGTTCTTGTAGCAGCAGCAGCAACAATAGTAATACTTCAAGAAGAAGTAGGAGTAGGAGTAGTTTTAATAGCAAAAGCTGTTGTTGTAGTTGTAGAAGTAGAAGAAATGCAGAGAAAGGAATAATATTAGAATAAGCAGAGAGAGGAACAGCATGTCACTGTGACCGTACTAACAAACAGACTCCTAACAGCCTAACTAGACCCACAGTTCCATCTGGCCTCAGTTTGGACAACGTGACTAGTGTTCTGTTTCCATCACAACAGCAATAATCAGACTTTTATTCATCAAATATGATACATAGAAGAAAATCTGTCCTGATCACAAATACAACTCAAGTTCTAAGTGTTTATTTGCGTTTAGTGTGCCGTCGCGCTGAATATTTCAGCAGGACAAGTTAGCCTAGCTGGCCTTGTCCCCAGCCATGTCC
Source organism: Cottoperca gobio (assembly GCF_900634415.1). NCBI lineage: Eukaryota > Metazoa > Chordata > Actinopteri > Perciformes > Bovichtidae > Cottoperca > Cottoperca gobio. Next base: position 25,750,400 of record NC_041363.1, on the reverse strand, counting down.
TCCGGTTTCTCCTGGGCATCCTGAGACTCTCCCAAGCCAAGTCATATATGTAAACCCTCAAGTATGTTGTGGGGCTGCCTCAATGCAATGGACTCCCTCTAGTTCAGTGGTTTTTAACCTTGTTGGAGGTACTGAACCCTGCAAGCTTCATCAGTGTAATTGGAAAAATAAAATATGATTTCTTCAAAACATAGGTATATATTATATTAGTGCACAAAATGAACCATGCATCAGTTGCACACAAAACCCCTGTGTTCAAAGAACAAAACATGAATTTCACACAAAAGCATAACTCAATGAATATTTACTGCAAATCAACGTGACTTTTGCTGTTGCCTTTCAGATACAAGTTCAGAAATGCACGGCTTCACCTTGGCAAGTGCCACTCTCATATCATTTTCACAACAAAGTATGTTCCTTTTCTTAGTTTTCATGTCTACCATCCTCGAAAAGGATTGCTTGCAAAGATACGTTGTAACAAACAGTATGAGTATCTCAAGGGCTTTCTTAGCAATAAGAGGGTATGGTACGATTTGGTGACACCAAAACGTTGAGAGTGTTGTTGTTCTGAAGAGTTGCTGTTGAAGCTGGCTCTGCTGAAGTTCAATGATTTCGTCGAGGTATTCATCGTTAACATCTGCTGTCGCAACACTAAACGTAAATAGCTGTCTCACCCATGCTGGATATGACTCTCTGGTGGGGAAGTATCTGTCAAGAGACTTTGCGAGCACATCTAAGTGCATGGCAATTGCTTGCTTCAGCTCCCCAGGTACAGAAATGTCTCCAATTCCAGACACTTCAATCTTCGATCTTACTTACACAGTCGTCCAGCAGGGGAAAGTTTGCGAAGTTATCATTCTCTGTTCGTCGTTTCCATAAAGGTAGCTTTTTTTCAAACGCCTTCAGGTTTTCTTCCGCTTCGATGATGTTCACTCCACCGCCCTGCATCTGTGGATTGAGATGATTGAGAGCATCGAAAATATCGGCCATGTACGCCAAAATGAGAATAAACTCAGAATTTTCGAAGCAATCTGCGTGACAATGTTGGTACTCTCGCAAAAACAGGGCTAATTCCACACGCATGGCAAAAACACGGTTCAGCAACTTTCCCCGGGATAACCACCGAATGTTAGAATGGTACAGAAGTACCTCGAATTCAGAGCCCATTTACTTACACAGCTCTTTGAAGATGCGGTGCTTCATAGCACTATTTCACACGTAGTTCACACATTCAGCTACAATTTTTAATACTAGAGTGTCGTCCCAGCATGGCTGGAGCTCCGTCCGAACAAACTGCAGAAACCATATTCCACGAAAGATTGTTGTCTCTGAAGAAGTCATCCACAAGTTTCTTCACATCGACTGCCTTGGTTGTTGTTGTAAGAGGCTTACAAAATAAAAAATCTTCCTTTATCACGTCGGTGGTGTCGTCGAGTTGGAGGCTGAATTTTGCTGGGCTTGAAATCAGATCTGCAACTACTTGAGCCAAGATGTCATCGCTCATGTCGTCTATTCTGCTTCTGATAGTGTCATTTGAAAGAGGAATTTTGGATAACTTATCTTCAGCAGCTTTTCCCAGCATGATATTCGCCATCTTCAACGCAGCTGGTTTTACGAGTGTTTCACCAATGATGTGTGGTTTGCCCTGCTTTGCAATCAGGTACACAACTTCGTACGATGCTGTGGGGATCGGTTTGTCGATGGGTACAAAGCCGAGAACAGGCAGAGTAGCCTTTTCATCGAATTTGGCTCTCTTCACCTTGAATTCAGCGAGGGTTGTGTTCTTGTATTTCCCATCTCCATGCAGCTTTAGGAAGTGTTCCTTTAGTTTTGCCGGTGCTAGACTAGAATTGCTCAACTTGGCATTGCAAATCATGCATTGAGGACGCTGACTCCCATCACGTTCCTTTAGACATGTGAATCCATATTGTACGTATTCGTCCAACCACTTTCTTTTTTTGCTCGACATAGTTAGTATGAAGGGATTGAAAGATTAAAAGAAAATCACAAATGACATATAATCACAACAGCCACAAGTCGACTACTGAGCGCACCAAGTTCCCTGCAGCACAGATATCAAAGCCAAGCAATGTGGCGTGATCAGCTGCAGCCAATGATGGCCAAGCGGAGCAGGAGTCACAAATAATACAAGTGGGCTGAATTTATTTTGTTTAACACATTTTTACTAAGCAACTAAATATTTGTAATCTAACACGGCGAAGAAAAATTGTGTGTTGCCAAATTGTTGGCAGCCAATTTTTTGACGGCCGACAAAAACAGCCCGACATTGCTACTGTGAACCGGGCTATACTGTGTGTCTTGACCCCTGCCGAACCCCTGATAGTGACTCAACGAACCCAACTTAAGAACCATTGCTCTAGTTGGATGTTTCCAGAATATATCCACAGGCAGGCATCCTGAGCACACCACCTGAACAGACTCCTTTCAGCGTGAAGGATCACTGTTCTACTGAGTTCATTGTAAATATCTAAGCTCATCATTCTGTCTCTAAGGCTGCAACGGAAACTAATTTCAGCTGCAATCAGTCTTTAAGGCGCTAACCGGAGCTCATTACCATATGTGGGGCTTTTGGTGGAGCCCAAGACAGATTTAAGGGTTCAGTGTGCTTCCCCTGGGATGGCAGGTGAAGGACTGGTGAACAAAAATAATTGCGTCCTACTTTTGTTCCTAACCACTTTTCCTTTACCTCAAAGGAAAAAGTCATGAGTTCAAACAAAGGTGTAACGGGGAATTCAGAGGTAGGAATACAATGTAACAGATAAGAGAATCTGATAGAAATGAGAAATTGTGAAGTTTTTTGAGTTCCTTCCTGAATAGCAATCTAGTATGTCTTAGTTAGCATGCTACTAGCTAATCAGTAAATACAAAAAGTTTTGTTCTTCCTCACTTTAGGGGACTTTTATTTTGAAAGTCTTTCTGAAAACTCTTGAAACCACCAATAACCAAATATATTCTGTCTTTTGTTTTTTTCTGTCCTCAGTAAACGTCCCAGCCACAGTGGTAGAAGCGATGACCAGGCAGGAGTCCCTCCAATCCTTCAACAAGAACGGCAAACCCTCCTCGTCTTCTGCTTCGTCCATCCCCTCCGCCGTCCACATGCGCTCCATGGTCTTCCCCCACTCCCCCTGCCCTAGGAATTTCTCCATGTTGGACAAGGTTGGGGTTGGGGTTCCATCAGACTCGAGTTTCGGCCAGTTGGGGTCAAAGAATCAGCGAGTCCTGGCAAGCCCGACCTCCACCAGCCAGCTAAGCAGTGACTTCAGCGACTGGCACCTGTGGAAGTGTGGCCAGTGCTTCAAAACCTTCACCCAAAGGATCCTGTTGCAGATGCACGTCTGTCCGCAGAATCCAGACAGGTAAGACGGCATCTATTGAGATGTTTGGTCTTGAATCAGTCTTAATAACTAACAGAATTTTTTTAGGCCCCATAGTGCAAATGTATTAGTACAAAACACCCAGACTATGTTGCACAAGCTGTTTCAGAAGTTTGATGGACAGTTAATACATTTTTTGAGCTTCAAAGTAATGATCACATCAAGACTTTGACTATAAAGAAAGCATGAATAAATTAATCTCTTGTAACAGCAGCAACCAATGTTGTATATACATATTACATTTATTCATGCTTTCTTTATAGTCAAAATCTTGATGTGATCATTACTTTGAAGCTCAAAAAATTTATTAACTGTCCAGAGAGGAGAGTTACTGAGATTTCCAAATAGTATATTTAAAATAAAGACTGGCTGAAATTGTTTCCTGTAACTTCTTCTGGTTTTAAAGAGAATAAAAACATTCCATTAATTTCCTTTTGGAGAGGGAAACAAATTGACACTTCTATGTATTTTGTTAAATATCCAAACACTTGTATTTGCATTAACGCGATGAACATGACACAGCATTCAAGTTCGAATCTGTTGTTGCAGTTTTTCAGAGGATACCGGGAAACCAGACATTTAATATGGTCATTTATTACTTTGGTTGTCTCATCATCACACCGTTTGTGTGTGACAGAAAGTGGGAGTTTGTGGATAAGAGTGAAGAGAGTGTAAAAGTGTCTGAGTGTGTATAACATCTGCCAACTTAATTATATACAGCGTGGAGGGAGGAAGAAGAGATGTGATGTGCGTGTTTGTATTTGTGTATGTGTGTCGGGGGGGGGGGGGGTGACGGAGGATGTATTGGAAATTTTTTGCTTAGCTTTAGTTTTTGCGGGGAGAGTCAGAGTGCCGTATAAATCAACACTGTGCGTCAGTGAGAAATACCTCGCCTTACGGTGACGGGACCAGGAAAACAGATGCTACTTATTCAATAAACTAATACTCATAGGGAAGAAAAATGTGGGCTGGATATGGAGGGGGGGGGGGGGGTCGATGTGGAGCTGCCTGTCAATAGGAAGGTTTTATGGGACAGAGGAGCAGATAAAATTCAGCTGAACAAGCCAAACAGGAGCTCCATGACCCCACTGTGCCTCACACTGTGGACTGGGTTGGGACCAGTATGCCTCTTACAGCAGCACTCTGCCCACAGTCCTCCTGCCTGCTTATTCAAGCTCACCTCCTGTAGCCTGGCCAGGCAACGTCTTATCTAGAGCTTCCACCTGAATGTTGATGATTCAAATCATCAGTCGCAGAGCATCCAACTCAAACCCCATGTTGTCAATCAGAGCATCAAATTTTATTTTTCTGCTCCGTAATTGTACGCAGAGGATGACAGGATGGCAAACCACAAAATATTACAAACCTAGTCTTGTCTTAAACCTAAATGTTATGGAAATAGGGAAAAGGATGATGGGAAGTTGTTGAAGATGGGAAAATAAGTGTTCCGAAGCGTCGGTCTAAACTGGCAAGTCAACTTGGAAAACTTTTCAGTTACAGCTGTAGTATTTACTCATTAAGGAGTTCCTTCATTAGTGTTTCTAAAAAGCAATTAAAACAATTATTGTGTAAGCATTAAACAATCGCAGCTCTCATCAGTCTAAGCCATAAATGTGCCGTCAAAACCTCTGTAGTTGTTAGAATTACAACACTATAGAAGTCTTCCTTTATCTCAGACTTAATATTTTGATCTTGAATTAGTGTCATCTCGTTGAATTACAAGCTAACTTGTTTGATGTCGATTTTAACCAAGTGCTGACTTATCATTAGCCAGCAAGGTGACTAGTGTGGTGGCTATTTGCCATTTGGTTACCCTAATTAATGAGCAGTGACATGACATGATAAAGGAACCTTTAAAATGAACATAACCCATACCTGTCAACATTGGCATTTCAAAATAAGGGACATTTTTTGCCGGACTCCGCCCATATTTTAACAGCTCTCAGCCACCAATGTAAAAGTAAACACATAAGGGACGGGTATATACATTCAGGAAATACATGTTTATTTAAAGTATGTATTACTTGTACAGATATGTTTATAAGATTTATGTATTTTATTTGATGAGTTATTATCATCAATTTATTTGATGATTGATGAGTTGTGTGGCTTTTGTTTCCCCGACGAGTAGGCTACTTCCTTGCGATGTCAGAGTCGGGAAACATATCCGCTACACTGCGACTGAAATCAACGCAGAAGCTGAAGGCTACATTATTTTTAGCGCAAAGCATCGACATCTTTCCCTCAGCTTTGGTCACTTGGTTTGCCTCCGAAACAGTTGTTCATCGCTTATTCCGCCGTGTGCGATGCTAACATCTGAATGGCACACTTTACAAAAAGCATGAGTTTGCCCGACTCTGCTTTTAATAAATAAGGGAAGCTCTCCTCTCATTTGGTACTTACATAAAGTTTTAACTTGTTTGGCAGGTACAACTGCGTCTCCATCTATCTCCCGTTCACTGTGACTCTCATCCATATGCTTTCTTCTTCTGTGTGTTTACTGGCGGATAACGTTTTTCAGCTAAAGTTAAACATAATACTGCCTCCTGCTCTACCGGAGGCCACTTTACACTTTTTTTAATTAGGCCTTTTTTAAAAGGTTAAAAATATGGGATAATTACGGGAAAATATTTAAATGGGAGAAAAACGGGATAGAAGTAAAAATACGGGATAATTGACAGGGAGGGTTGGTCGGGAGGGTTGACAGGTATGACATAACCCCACATAGAAGTTTCATTGGTTGTCAAGGGATTATCTAAGTGACATTCAGGAGGATCATAGGGTTCTATAGATTCAAGCTTTAATTAATGGAGTTCTACAAAGTGGTTATAATGTTCACTGGGGTGGTTCTAGGGGTCCTATAGTTTTTATGTGTTTCTAGATGTCCTTTTATGCGGTTCTAGTGGACCTTGGTGAGGGTGTAGAGGTATTTTTTAGGTGGTTGAACACCCATGCCAAGGCGCATTGAAGCTGTTACCGTACTAACACCCTTTATGTTGGTTTTACTTTACTGTAATTAGTATCCATCTGTATAACCTTTGAGAGACAGGTCTCAGTCTTTAGACATTAAACCAGTATTGCTGCTCTCTGAATAAAGGAGTCTGGCTTTTCTTCCCTTCTTGACTTCATAACACTTCTCTCCCCCTCTCATCCCCCCTCCCCCTCTCCCTTCATACATATTTATTGATGTTTACTTGATGGGAATATTTGGAGCTGAAGACTGATGGCTCTTTACATCAGCTTTAAAAAAAAAAACACCACACACCTCCTCTCAGCTCCATCTCTTTCAGGTTTGTTTTTTTCTGCTGACTGTTTCTTTTTCTGAACTCTTTCGTCTTCTGTGTCATTTTTCCCCCCATGTTTCATTTCACCAATATCCACGGTAAAAGGTGCAGTTTGTTTATGTCAATGACTACTTTCGATTCAGTTTTAAACTGGTGTCGGATTCAGGACACTGTTAAAGTTGTGATGATGATGAGTGATGAATCACCAAAGAAATCTGAACATATATGGACTGCATTTCCACTTACAGGTTTGACATATTACAAAAGCAATGCAGCATAATCCACCGCAATGAAAGAAATTAATAAGCACTGCTGTTATGATTGATGTGTTTACTGCACTAGTGTTTAAAAGAGCTTTTGGTGCTTTTACTGAAAACGGGGTATTTTTGCTAAGCACTTTGATCTCCAGTCTTCACAATTCAGATCTCATTATGGTGGCTGATGCTGTTTATGACTAAAGCATGTATGTGTATATGGACATAATCACGCTTGTATATCAAAGGACAGAAAGTTTACAGCCGATTGAAAGTGTGTATTATCTCAGAGTGGACTTCATAGAGGGATTAAATGTTAATTTTGTCTTTTGTTTTTATCATCGAGCAATGCCTTGTCAAAGATTTTGGCTCAGCACACGGTTCTTCAGTTTTTCCAGTGATGCAGTTAAACATTCATAATTACTACTTACTTACTTGTCTTAGCAATTGTTATGTTTGGTTTAGCGTGTGTACTTATCCATGATTCTGTAGCAAAGTGCGACCAAACTTAAGGTTGGGGATCATCAAAGATGCTCTATAACTAAGGATAGTGCTTTACAAGCACTATCCTTAGTTATAGAGCATCTATATCTAACATTAGATATTTACACAGTTAACAAACATGTTTTGCATCACGAATATTAGTTAGCTAGGGTTAGCTTGAACATTAAACATTAGCTTAAAATGTTGACACAGTTTGACTATTGTTAACTAACGATCTGTGTTGCAAGATGTCACAAGAGTGTGTTGCTGAGACAGACAAATCAGACAAAATGGTTTCGAACAAAGTACATTTTCTGATTTGTGTGTCAGAACGTTCTGGAGATATGTGGCTTGTGAAAAATGGGTCCATTATTTACTTTGGTGACAATGAGGCGAAAGAAATGGTAATAATCTGTGTTCATGTTCAGTCCCATTGGAGTTAATATACTCAGAACAGTGTCAAAACTCATGTGACACAGATACAGGAAATTTACTCTCCTTTCTAAACCAAGCCCCCAGGAAGAGTGTCAGGCTTTGAAGCCAATGTTGTAGTGGCCAAACCATGAAATTACAACTTCCACGTAAACTATATTCCATCCTCCATGCATGTGACCCTAGACGAGACCAGCTGAGACGGAGCGGCTTGGAAACAAGGTTTAAGTAAAACGCTAGTGCGTTTGTTCTATGGTGGAGGCGAAAGATCGCCAGAAGATCCAGGATTGGCTCAATTTTAATTATTACGGCGAGCAGCACTTCATTACTTCCCAGTGTGAATTTGGCCTAAAGGAGCCACTAGAGTCTGACAGGCTGTGCGCAATTTACTGCTGAGCCGAGGCCGGAAACATGAAGGAGATCAAATTTAAGCAGCGGTGGGAGGGGGAACGATTGGCACAGCGCACATTATTCGTTTTCTAGAAAGTTCATGTGTTTTTTGGGGTGACAAGGCAAAACATGGCCAAGTAAATCTCAAAGTAAACTATAACTAAAACATTTTGGATTTTGAAGCCACCTCTTTTGAAGAGGTGATCCGAAAAACATAGACGAAACACTTGAGCCTAGTCATTGGGCGAGACCTAGTGGTAAAATTGGGCACTGGTTTAATGTTTGGCTTAATATCAAACCAGTGATATGTTCCAAACCCTAATTTAGGTGTTGATTCAGATACAGTTTTTTATTGCCTCAATACCATAATTACATAGTACAAAGAACATGTTTTTATTACAAAATTACAGGAATTAGTGCAGCGTTAGTTACTTAAACAGAAGTAAAATATTCTTAAAGAAGGAATCTACTTTACTTTACCTTTGTCTCATGCAGATGAGACAACAGTGGAGGCATTCAGAATCAAGACTGACTTATTTGTGACAAAAAAACTAAAAACTCATAGAAATAAAATATAAATATTTTAAGCTGCAAACCGTTAAGAACACGAGGTTCCTCCAGAATACCAGCAGTTTTAGGACATTTGTACTGAGGTTGGTATTTTCCACTTAGACCTTTGGGAACCCAGACTTGCTTCTAAACCATTACTATTAAACTTTAATCAACCACTTCACATTAAATTATACCTAATGATATATTTGTGGTTACATAATGTTTGTTGAAGCAGATGAAGCAGGTGTAATGTCTAAGTTTGACCTTCATCACTGTGTCCCTACACACATCCATCAATGAGTTTGCGCTGAAGGTCGTCTGTTGAGTCCAATTAGCCGTCAGTGATCGACTCTCATTATTTACTTTTGTGTTAGTATTTGATATTTTAAGCTTGATTCACATGCCTAAATATGTCATTACAAAAGGATTGATGGCACATACATGCTTAATTAAAAAAGTATCTTTCAAGCGACAGCAGGTATAAATCTAGCCAACTCCAGATTGTAGAAACATTGAAGTGATAGAATCTAAGTATATGTAGTTAAAACTAGGATGTCGCAATATACCAGTATTGATGATAACTGTGATATTTAATTAAATATTTATAACATGATAATAATACACATGTGATGATATCGTATAAATAATCCAGGCTCTCTTAAATAATCACCGTCTCCCTCCCTCAACTAGTTACAGTAACAGACTCTCTCTCCACCTCCTTACACTCGTATTTCAAGTGTAATATCATTGTCCTGAATTATTTTGGCCACAATAATCGTGTAGGGAAAATCTGATATTGTGACAGCCCTAGTTAAGACATTGTTAACCGCTCAGCTCACTAGTAGCTTTGAAGTGAGGGGAACGTTGAGGGTAATCAACAGCATCAATACCTTCAGGCTGAACTGTGTCCACATAGAGTTAAATATAATCAACCTTCTCCAGAGCTGTTCTGTAACTACACACAGCCTTGCTTTTAATCTTCATTACAACATAATGAATATGATGGTCCAGTGGTACTCATAATTGTTTTGTAGTAATGTCTCAAAATATGAATGATTTATTGATGATAAAAAACATGTTTTAACATCAGCTAGGGCTCACAAATAAAATCACAAAAACAACATTTAAATGTTTGCATGCCAGGCTGAAACAAGACTGTTGACATTTAGGAGATTTATCACCATACAGTGAGGACATATTTGCATTTAACACTAACACAGATGTGTGTTGTCCCTGCTGGACACACACACACAGATGTGTTGAAAAATGACTTTATTCTTTTTTTCTAGTGTGCAGCCGCAGGAGTAACTAATAATGATCCATCACTGTGATGGACGGGCTTGTAAAAATTCCTCCAAAGTCTATTTTTATCTGTCATGTTTGCCATTATAATAAAAACCTACTTTGTGTTGCATCTGCATAGAGTACGAGTGGATTTTAACATGTTTAAGTAAAGGTCTGTGTAGTGGTGTTAAAGTATATTTCACATTTTTCTGTTGCCGTATTTTGATAGACATAATGGACGTGAGTGTGATTGTTTTATTTGTAATTAAAATTGAATCTATTTTTATGTAGTTTTAAAGCATGAACTGCTGGCTATCAGATATCCTCTGAATATCCATTATCTCTTGACTTTGTTTTATTTCACTGCGTCTGGGTCAGTTGTCAGAAGGCTGAGACACTTTCAGGAGTCTCAGAGCCTCAAGACAAGTTAAAATGTTCTAGACTAAAGTACACTGTTCAGAACATGCTGTCAGTGAACGCACCATTGAAACGAAGACAAAAAGCGGAAAGATAGTAAGTGTCCTGTGTTCTTATATCCAATACATCAATGGATCAAAAGCTTTACAAGCTCTCCTTAATGACTTCAATTTCCTCTTAAACTACACGACCCATAATCTCCAGCCCCGGACCTAAAAAAAAGAAAAGGCTCTGTGATGACATGATATTGGCTGATTGCTTGGTTTTTATTCTAGGCTCATTTGATGAGAACAACTGGTTGATGAGAGGACATTATGTGAGCTTTCTGCTTTAATAGGTTGGTCAATACATCCAGAGAGAGAAAGAGAGAGAGAGAGGAGTGAGAGAGAGAGGCAGAGAGAGAGAGAGAGAGAGAGAGAGAGTAGAGAGAGAAGAAAGAGGAGGAGAGGAAGAGGAGGAGAGGCTCTTCTCTCTCTCTCTCTTCCTCTCTCTCTCTCGATCTCTCTCTCTCTCTTCTTTCTCTTTCTCTCTCTCTCTCTCTCTCTCTCTCTCTCTCTCGCGCTCTCGCGCGATTGGATGTTTATTGAAAAAGACCAAAGCGCTAGCAAGGGGGTTTGATGTGTTTGTATGGGGGTCTACCAGTGATTTTATTTGTGTTTGGATGTCCGCGCACACTCATAGTATATATGTGTGTGTGTGTGTGTGTGTGTGTGTGTGTGTGTGTGTGTGTGTGTGTGTGTTAAGAGAGCCATTGATTGTGTATTGATGAGGCGGGAGCAGTGATTTATAGCTGCTGGTCTCGGGGGGAATGATGTCTTCATACATAGGCGGACAGACGACTCGTCCTCACAGCGCAGATATAACTCCATATGGATTAGACCGACTCCACGCGGGTCAATCAACACACTTCACTCTGCATCACTGCATGCTGCAAACACAAACACACACACACACACACACACAAATTCACCAAATCATTAAGGTTGAGTCCAAAATCAGCATTTTTTACCTCCCGTGCACATGAATGTACTTATTGCAGTTATCTAGTGGTCAGTGTTGTTATGATGTTTTCTGTTTTACTTTACTGTTTGTTCATTTATTTTTTCTTGGATTGTAGGGGACGTCAGTTAAATTAAGGTTGGGAGTCCCAATAGCCAATGTTTATATTCTTATCTAGAAGTTATTATGTGTGTATTATTTACAGGTAATAATGAGAGATTACATTTTTATTTTCCGTTGAAACACAGTTTTTTTGTTTAACTAGCTTTTGAATGTCATTGGAGATGTTTTGAGTCATATTATGTCAGGCACAGATAATACTTAATATTCATTTGTTTGGCTATCTTTAATATCTTAAAAAAAAATTATGGGTTAAAAAACCAACATCATCTGACAGCGTCTTGAAACAAAGCAGGAAGAGTTCATTACTTTACTACTATCAAGAAATAACATGTGATTCCAACATCTAACAAGTTGATTTATGTTGGAAACAGTTGAAACTATTTTCTTTTTCAAAATCAAAAATGTTGATTAATAATTTAAAAAAAAGAAACATAAACATACACATTTATTGTTTAACAGTAGAATAATATAAACTGCATACAACAATGTGAACTACCCTGTTGTACTTTATGTCAGCCACTGTATTGATGCAGCATATGGTGTGTTTCTAACATGCACAAATTCATATTTTGATCTCAAAGAAATAATATCTTTAAGTAATATTCAAAACACCATTCACTTAAATGTGATTTATTTTAAAACTAAGTATTTACCACAAACAGCAGAAGAAATGTGGAGAAAATGTTATTTTCTGAGGGTTTCCAAAATCACTAACATTGTTTTTGTATCTTCTTCTGGGATCATGTGCTTTGATAATTCAATATTGTATGATGTATTTTTTATTTTATTTGACTCAGACGTTGCAAGTGGGCTTATATGTTACGTGGGCTGAATAAGGACGTTTAACCCAAATTTAATTCATCCTTATTAGGTTTAAAAAATGGTAGATTTAAAGACTTGTTGAAAAATGTGACATATTGAGAGTTTTCCTGCAGTTGGTGAACATCAGTCTCTATAAGCGTTTCTCCAAAGCCTCCACTTTCTCTGCTCCTGACCTCTGACCTCTCTGATGAAATATAAACATGTATGTGCGCCAAGAAACTCCATTCCCATGTAGTCTTAATAGTTGGACCAGTGAGGAGCTGGTTGACGTGCAGTTTGGGTCTCACACACACATTCTGTCTCTTTCATCAGCTCATGTGTTAAAGGTGTGGACACAGCGACACATTGACCCCGACACTGTTGTTGTTACCACATGTTGTGTTGAAAGGCGACACAAGGTTTATTGTCCTAAACTGCATTTCACAGACGTGTTGAAAATGACTAATTTTATAGATCTCGCACATACACAGGGAGGCGAGGCTAAGTGGGTACAACATGGCAGCCGGTTCTACTCTCATCGCCCGTCCAAACCAAGTATTATTAGTTTGCCTGTGGACCAAATCGAAGCGTCTATTTTGTGTTTTTGTTCGCCTGTCGCAGTGTTGACTGAACGTATTTGGCTTCTCTGTGCTGTCAACAGACTGTAACACCGTCAGACTGAATAGCTATGATATGATGCTGACGGGTACCAAGAGAGATGCTGCTCACTCAGCTGCATAGTACAACCACAGATCAGGTTTGTTTGTAATGGAGTAATTATCAACAAAAGACTAAAGTGTTGTACGATCTCCTGAAATATCAGTGCAAGAAAAGGTGAAACGGTATTATTTGCAGTATGTGATTCCATTACAATCTCCTCGCGATCCGCTAGCTGTCCGTTCTGCGTGAAGAAGTCAAGAAATCAGGTGTTCATACACAGCCCTGACTGTAACTCAAAGAAACACCAAATGGATCAGAGCCTCGAGGGCTGTGCCAAACTTATTGTTTTTCATATATATTGGAAACAAAAATGGATTAAAGCAGAATATTTAGTTATTAGGAAACTCTGGACTGAGGACTGAGACAGATACAGAGACTACTCACTGTGTGTGTGTGTGTGTGTGTGTGTGTGTGTGTGTGTGTGTGTGTGTGTGTGTGTGTGTGTGTGTGTGTGTGTGTGTGTGTGTGAGTTTGAGAGAAAGTGACAGGTGAGAGGGGAAGATAAGGTGAACTATTGCACTCAATGTTTTTGTAAGTTATTAAAAACAAATGGGCTTAGTTTGAGTGTTGAGTTCTAATATCAACAGTTAGAATCCACCTTTAACACAGAAATCTGCGGAGTTTGGCAGAATGTTCTTTTTCAAAGTAATCTATCAGTAATGTGTGTTTGTTTGTATTTGAACAATGCACTGCGTTGTCAGATTTTTAGTTTCTTAGCCGGAGCCTTCTGCGTCAGGATCCTTGCTGTGATCCAACGTGGTGCTCTCAGTGAAGTTGATGAGGCGATTGCATTTTTTCACACAGTGTCAATGTTGGGCTTAAATCTGTGTTTGTTTTTGTATTTTTGCCACAACGCGGAGTCATTGTCCTCATACGGATGTAAAATATGATTGAACGCTACACTGTGTGGTTGTCTTTGTGTCCTTCTTGTCTGTCATGGTGACAGCTGGAACTTTAAAGTCTCAGTAGACAACTTTTCAACTCCCCCCCCAAGTGCAAGTGTCATAAAGACAACCGCATCGCTTTCTGTTTTCCTCAGAGTAAAAAGCATGACATATATTAAATATATTATATTGCAATTCATTCCCAATGCTGCTCAGAGTAATCTTCTGCCAACAGCAGTCTCTCCCTCGCTGCAACCGACACAACTGCTCCGCTTCGTGCAAACGAACGTTTGACATCATCGGGTGACTTTTATCGACCTTTGGAGCTAGTGCTAGCTACTTTCATTGGAATAGAGTTTGCAACACTCCACAGGACGCACAGCATTCTGTTTCCACAGCTTTGTGTCGTAAATCCAGCCTTCATTGTCCTGGGAGATCGTAACCGGAGGCAGAGTGCACAGTGAAAGTGAGGATTATAGGGAACAAATATAAACAATGGTGTCATTATTCTACACCTGTTACATCTGAGCATCAATATATAGTACATAATGATAAGTTAAAGCAATAGCATTTGTCTATTGTCACTTTAAATTCAGTTTAAAATGAGTCTTAGGATTATTTTAGCTTTGGTTTTCCACTACGCTACAACACAGTACAAATACCCAAACCATGTGTGGTAATTCATGCAGGTGTGTGATTGTGTGCAAAAGTTTGCACAAATTGTATTCATTCGTGCACAAGAACACATTTGCATGTGCTTGTGAGTGCAAATACTTTGGTTGCATATTCACATACCTGTGTGTGTGTGTGTGTGTGATGGAGGTGTTTGTGCTTCACCTTCTCCCCCTCTCTCTCTCCACTGTAATAAACAATAACCGGGCATTAATCTCCCGGCCTGCTGCCTTAATAAATAATATCCACACATTCATCAACTTAAACTATTCACAATCAATGCAGCTCTTCATAGAAAACCCACCTAATAAATAGTGGTGCAGCCCACTGAGGCGTGAACTTATAGACCAGCCGGCTGATAAATGAACCGACCCCCACGGCGAGACGCCTTTTATGTGGAAAACTGCAAGTGAGAATTTTTCGATTTTATATTACACTATTTTACTCTTACTACTTTCCTGTATGTGTGTGTGTGTGTGTGTGTGTGTGTGTGTGTGTGTGTGTGTGTGTGTGTGTGTGTGTGTGTGTGTGTGTGTGTGTGTGTGTGTGTGTTTCTGTCTACATCCTCTCAGGGTACAGTAGGTGTTTGTGATTTATTGGAGCATTGAAGATGTTGGTCTATTTGTTTTATTCTAGTTCTGGGGTGTTTACCTATTTGTAAGGCACTGATGTCAGAGTTTTGTCTTATTGGTTTCAGAATAAGAATCACTTTATATTCCGACTACAGGCAGCACACGGGAATTTATCCCGGTCGCACCGCTGCAGAGACATTTTAACAACTAACACGGTCATATAGCATGATACACAAGGTACAGTGAAGACGTGTGTGTGTGTGTGTGTGTGTGTGTGTGTGTTTGTGTGTATCTCTCTCAGAGGGATACCATGGTACGTATTATAGGCTTACAGTCCTCCCTACACCATGTGGAATACGGAGATTAGAGCTGCATAGAAAATGAAAGAATTAAAATGCTGTTTACTACGAGAAACAAACACTTGTATTTAAAATAAAAGAACATCTTAGAAGAAAGACAGTAAATACAACATCATAAATATAATATTGTGTTACCTTTATCCTTCCGGAGACAAAACAATGTTGTAACTTTTCCAGGTTTTAGTTACTTTTTACTTTTACTGCATTTTTTATTTAATTCCATAAATGCTATTGTCAAATGTTTGGGGAAAGGTCGAGGGAAAGCAAAGCAAAATGAGTGTGAACTAGAAATAAGTTAATTGAAGACGTTTAGTTTGTGGCTGCAGCTGCAGCTGCTGCTGACTGAAGATATTAATGACTTGATGTCTGTTCTCAGCTTTACAGTGAAAACTCAGTCAATGACTCGTGTTTACACTTTGTTGGCAAGTTTTTGGACAACTTCTGGACCACAAACTTAGAACTGTCTTAGCATACCATTTCATTTTGCTCTTGTTAGTGGAGCTATTGTTTTATATATTGGTCCTGCGTCAAATGTCCTCGTTACATTTGATCAAATATATATAAATAGTTTTATTTTAGTCAAGTTTTAGTTTGCTAAATGTCTGGACATTATAGCCGTATCTTAGTCAAAGAAAACCCTTAATATTTTAGTAGTTAGTATTTTAGTAACTGTTTACATTTTAGCATTTTTTAATTCATCACATTACATTTAAACATTTCAGTCAATCTAGTCGAGCCAAAATATCCACTTGTGTCTTTTTTCCAAGTCTGGTTGATGTAATCGTTCACTTTAACTCCAGTAAGTACGTTACTGCGAGTCTGTGCTCATAGTGTGCTGCCGCTTTAGTCCTAATGTTGGCTGCGCAGCACAGAACACCAACTGCCGCATACTTATTATTTTTTTAATAAATGTAATGTCCTCTCCAAAAACGAGAGATTTTGGTTTTATTTAAAAAACATTTACTACCTTTTAATGTAATTCTTTTTTCGTCAACAATATTGCATGTTGATATTGTCACAGTTCTTGTTCAATGACGTCGCTCTTGTCTCGTCATCATCTCGTGTGATTGATGGAAAGAAAGTCTGTTGACGAACATATTTAGTCGTAGTTTACGTTACCAAAGTTAACACTGCTATAAAGTAGTATAAAGTCCCACAATGCCAGAAATGTAGTAGTCGATACCAATACCAGAGAAATTTCACAATTTAAAAAAACTATTTGATACCACGGTAAAAGTCAATTATATTATTATATTATATACTTCAACAAACAATGTATTACCATTTGCATACTATTTTTTGTTAAAAGGTTAAACAGGTTATTAATTCCCTGTTTTATATCTCATATGGCTGTGAACACATTAAATAACTGCAGGCTATTTATTCAAGTGTCTCGCCAAAAACAAAATTACATAAGATAACATTTGAGCACATCATAACGTTATAATTTACCTTGGACCAAAAGTCATTTTTACTGAATAGATCTTGAACGCACCATAATGGAGTCTGTTCCCCGGCTGGTGTACGCATCCCTTAATGGGGGACTATGTATGTAAAGGATCTACCTTCATGCTCCGCATCTTTCCTTTGTTGCCTGATAAGGGAAACAGTTAGCAAGCGATACAATAATCTCAAGTATTTGAGTTGAGGAAGAACCTATTGATTGCCTTCAGGAGTTTAGAGATGTTGTGGTTCTTTTTACACCACACAGCAAAACAGCCACACTATCTGCTAATTACAATTCTTACAAACATCTATCCGTCAGTGCTTGTGTAGCCTTTGCCACTCACCACTCGGTCATTACAAAGTAAAACTCTTCTACCAATGACTGGTTGAATGATCCTGGATCTGTATACATACACGTCTCCCTCTTTGGATAATATTTGGATGAAACAAGGGAATCCTGGTTATATCAGTAAAAGGGAATAAAGCTGGAGAAATGATAATGGGAAACAGCGAGGGGGATGCAGAGATATGAGCAAAGACTGCGATCACACTGGAGCCTGTAAGTTAAAACTAAATAATCAGATAATGTTAGACTGTGTGTGTTCAGCTCAGTAAATAGAAACAGTGTGAGATTAGATCTGCTGCTGTATGGAAGCTGGACACTCTATTAGCAGACACACAGCTATTGTTTGGTCGTTTGTTTCAGTCTGATTCACTCCCACTGTGAGCTCCCATGAGAGAGAGAGACACACACACACACACACACACACACACACAATCTCTTTATATCTATCTATATCTTCTTTTCTTGTTCTGTTACTGTCTTTATCTCACTCTCTCTAACAACACACACACACACACACGCGCGCGCACACACACACACACACACACACACACACACACACACACACACACACACACACACACACACACACACACACACACACACATACACACACACAGTGATAAATGGTCCAGTCATGATCTTGGTCTGCATCGTTGATGAGGGTCATGCTGCCATGGTTACGGGGCAGTGTCCGACTCCCCCTCCCATGTGTGTGTGTGTGCGTGCGTGCATTTGGGTGTGTGTGTGTGTGTGTGTCAGTGTGTGTGTGTGTGTATGTGTGTGTGTGTGCGTGTGTGTGTGCGTGTGCGTGGGCTATCTGTGTTTACAGACCTAACATTGTGGGTACTCGCCTCTTCCCTCTCTATCTATGTCTGTGCTTTAATGTGTGTTTTGTGTTTTTGTGTATTTGTGTAATTAGTGTTCGTGTGTTGACATGTCTTTTTGTGTATGTGCGACGTGTGTCTGTTTGTGTGCGTTCTGCTTGTTTATATGTTGCTTTGCCTGTGTTCATGAGCCTGTATGTGTTCACCAGTGCTGGGAAGTAACTAACTACATTTACTGAAGTACAGTACTTAAACACACATGTGAGGCACTTGTACTTTACTTGAATATTTCCATTTTATTCAACTTACTTATAGTATTTCTACTCCACTACATGCAAATAGTGTACTATTTACTTCACTACATTTATTTTAAAGCTTCTATTACTATTTATTTGCAGATTCAGAGTAATAACACAAAATATAATGAACAAATAAATAATGATTGTTTTTGCACCCTGGCAAAGCTGTATGAATGTAACAACGATGTGGAGAGCTTCTGTGCGAGCCGACCCTCGAGACGGCACAGGGTAGGGCGGTGAGAACGAGGGTGCTT
The DNA here is from genome assembly GCF_900634415.1 of Cottoperca gobio. Taxonomy (NCBI): domain Eukaryota; kingdom Metazoa; phylum Chordata; class Actinopteri; order Perciformes; family Bovichtidae; genus Cottoperca; species Cottoperca gobio. Next base: position 25,731,610 of record NC_041363.1, on the reverse strand, counting down.
TAATTTATCGATACATGTTCACGTCCTGCAAAAGCATCAAATAATTTTGTACTACCAGTCATTACGCTGCTCAGCAGGCAGAGAGAGAAACGGAGCAATAGCGTGTAGAGCCGGAACATTTTCAGTTGGAGATTGTTGGAACAGTGGAAAGACTAACCCAGATGGTTTTGTCGAGTTTGAATGAAGCGTGTTTTACAATGCACTGCCACTCGAACACATCTCGGGGTGACACTCCTGCACAAATATATCGACAATCACTTGTTGTTGGGGTGACGGTGGACAATTTAACATATGGCCCAGCCTTTATATGGGTGCATGGAGGTCTGGAGTTGGGTACCCATGGTCTTTAGGTTAGAGGCTATTAAACCTACACGTACACACACCCCTTATTTTGTCACCTGTCTCTCCCTCAGACCGTACCAGTGTGGCCACTGCTCCCAGTCCTTTTCTCAGCCGTCAGATTTGAGGAACCACGTGGTGACGCACTCAAGCGACCGACCCTTCAAATGTGGATACTGCGGCCGCGCGTTCGCTGGTGCCACAACGCTCAACAACCACATCCGCACGCACACCGGGGAGAAGCCGTTCAAGTAAGTAACAGTGAGTACCCCCCACCCATCAAACCCACCCGACCCTCTGCTCCCTCCCACCTCCTGCAGACTCCGGCTGGGCCAGTTTCACTCCGATATGACACCCAGCTAACACCCACTGACACCCTCATTACTGCTTCTGACACCCTCGATATCACCTGCTGACATCCTTGCTACTAGGGGTGTCACTTTTTCTAAAAATCACGTTTAGATGAAGGAAAACAACCAGGTAATTTGTTTTAATAGAACCAGCGCAACCTCGCCTTAATCTATGTTGTAAAACTGAAGGATTTAGGTTAGGAAGAGCACCTCCAGTCTTTAGAAATGTAGCTATTTCAAGGTACGAATGTGGGACTTTAATTCTCCAAATTGATGCGATAAAACTGCTTGATTTTGAGTCCACTGCCAGATAGATGCAGTATTACTCCGACATTAACACACAGAGCTCAGTGATCTATTGATCCACTCAAAGGATTCCTTTTAATGGCATTTTCTGACCATGAAATACTTATAATTATCAATAAGGATCGTTGTTCATCTTTATAAAAGAAGCTTCGACTTCTCAAAAGGTTCCACTTGCATGATAAACTCTGAAGATAGATCAATAAAAAATAAATATTACAATTTATGTAAAGAAGTGTTCCCGTACGAAACTGATTATATTACTTTTACAAATATCATTTACGTCGCTATTTTATTTTATACCCACGATTAATCTTGTTGTTCTCTTGTGCTATCTAAGAACTGTTCAAACTCGCACATCTATCTTGTCCCGGAGCTGAATCTCTCGGGAGGTGTCTCTCCCAAAGGAGTCGTAGCCCTGTCGCCTCGTCCAGTTAACATTACACATTTTATCACATGAAGAAAAATACGACACAGAGCAGCGAGAGCCCGAAAAGAGGAAAAATTCAAATGGGAGCAAATGACAGTGTTGGGAGTCCTTTGGGGAATGTGGCTCTCGGACTATATACACATTTAAAATCTCTTTGCGTTTTATTTTAGTTCCATTTCTTGTGGACATTTTGGTTCTACAACGTTAATGACCTTTCTGCCTTTTACATTATTCATGCACCCTCAGTGGACATGTGAATATGTTGTTACATCTGCTGTCATGGTTGCTGTGACCTCTGACCTTTTCTCTCCTTATTCAATGACTTCCTGCAATGTTGGCCATCGAGGAAAATCCCTCTGTGTTCTTGTGTATTGCTCGTTGTAAATCAGTGTGGATGAGAGCCTCAGTGAAATGCACACAACACTTAGTGTAAGTACAGAAGCAGCTCGATCACAGCGGTTAGCGGCCTGGTAATGAATCTCTCCACACTGAAACTGCTCACTTCCATTTTTTTACTCAGGGAAGACTGATTTAATTAGAGGGCGAGCCACGTTGCAATTAGGGGCTCCTGGAATCTGCTGTTGTCACGCTGTCATCTTGTCAGCGAGGGAGGACAATAAAGATTCCCCCAGTGGACACAGAGGTCAGCATTCAGGGCAGGAGGGCGACAGAGTGAGGGGGTATTAAAGAAAGTGAAGAAAAGCCAAATAAGGGATTTGAGTTGTGGGAAATCTAAAGGACAGGTATCAAGGGAAGCTGGGGGAAACAAATTAATGTCCTTAATAAGCAATCAGAGAAATCTGAACTTGTCATTGACATGAAGAGCGAAAGGGCGAGAAGAACGAGCGAGAAAACTAGAGAGAGAGAGAGCGTGGAGGAACAAGAGATCACAGTGTAAAAAGTGAAACGACAGGCGGCAGCGAGAAATCCGGTTAAAGCAAATCAGCGTTCTTAATAAGCAATCGGAGGAAACCCCCGAACCTTTTCATCAGCACTTCAGAGTCTCGGTGGAGGCAGAGCGGGACAAAGACAATCACGGATGGGCGTCAGAAATCTTTAGCAGATCGATGGCCTCGGGGAGTTATCTCCTTTCGGACGGTTCCGCAAATAGATTAAAGCTGCCACTGTCACTTTGTCAGGAGGAAAACGCTCAACTTTATTTTCCCCGCTGAGGAGACGGAGGCAGGGATTCTGTGTGGTCGGCAGCTTTGCAGCACTGATACTCGCTGGACTGTGGAAGCTGTCAGCCGGCTGCTGCGGTTTTCTCTGCACTTCTATTGTTTTACTGTATTCTATTCAGTCACAACTTTAAGTATCCGCCAGAGGACTGAAGGAGGCACAAGTGAGGATGCTCCTAGTGTTTTACTTTATTGTGTTTCTGTCAGAGCTCAGTTGTGAGCAAATGTTGGACTTTTTATGCTCTGATCAGCTTTATTTTAATTCTGTAAGTAAGTGAGATATCTCATTTTGTTAATAACATAATTTGTATGTAGACACATTATCAGTGTCTTA